>NC_143263.1:9096169-9398565 GCF_984573655.1 Nuphar pumila | reverse complement strand
ACTGTGCCA
Source organism: Nuphar pumila (assembly GCF_984573655.1). Classification (NCBI taxonomy): domain Eukaryota; kingdom Viridiplantae; phylum Streptophyta; class Magnoliopsida; order Nymphaeales; family Nymphaeaceae; genus Nuphar; species Nuphar pumila. Next base: position 9,398,556 of record NC_143263.1, on the reverse strand, counting down.
ATCCAAAATACACCCAATATTCAATCATCCTCATCCTATACCCACGATGCCCCAATTCACGACCTTCATGTGATCGAACCCCCAAATGCCTCATCCTCTTCAACCATTCATAAATTTGATGGTCCTCGAAGATCTACCAGCATCCGGTCCCAGCCATCTCATCTCAAGGAGTATCTATGTTATGCCACCAGCCCCATCTTTCAATCCGATGCACATGAGGTAAACCTTAAAACACAACATCCTCTCTCAGCCTCTCTTAGTTATGAGTCATTTTCTAGCTCATATCATGCTTTTCTTGCACCCATTACCCACAACCTAGAACCCAAAACATATGATCAAGCTGTCAAACATGGTCTTTGGCAAGACGCTATGCGAGCTAAGATCAAAGCATTAGAAGTTTACAATACTTGGTCACTGGTGCAACTCCCAGAAGACAAACAATCTATTGGTTGCAAATGAGTTTACAAAGTCAAGCACAACTCTGATAGTAGTATTGAACATTACAAAGCCCATCTAGTGGGAAAAGGATACACACAAATCGAAGGTCTTGATTATAATGAAACATTCGCTCCTGTCATCAAGGTAGTCACGGTCATGTGCTTACTTGCTCGCGCCGCTATCAAGAATTGGCACATATACCAAGTTGACGTCAACAATGCTTTCTTTAGTGTGTCATCTTCACAAGTCCATATAAGAGCTGAAACAGTCCTCCGAAAATTGTTTTTCCAAACTAACCTCTTACTTGAAGAGTGAAGGATTCAACCAATCAAAGATTGATTATTTTCTTTTCTCCAAACTGATATAAATGGATGCATCTTTATCTTAGTATACGTGGATGATATTATTATTGCAGAAGATCATCTTGACCACATCAGTAAATTGAAGGCTAATCTCAACACAACTTTTTGCCTCAAAGATCTAGGGCCCATTTGCTATTTTTGGGGAATTGAAGTTGCCAAATCCAAACAAGGATTCTTTCTCTCATAATGCAAATATGCATTGAACATTTTGAATGACACCGACAACCTTGGATCCAAACCAACCAATCTCCCTATGGATCCATGACTTAGGTTGTCCAACGACAATGGTGATCCACTTCATGATCCATCCATATACCGTCACCTCATGGGCCGTCTCATCTATCTAACGATTACAAGGCCTGATCTCACTTATCTGGTGCACGTCCTCAGCCAGTTCATGCATGACCCACATTTACCACACCTTCAGGCTGCACACAAGTTGATTCATTATATTAAAAGGACATCCAGTCATGGCATTTTACTATCTTCTTACAGTCAGATTCAACTATCTGGATACTGTGATGCAGACTGGGCTACATACCCTATGACTCGAAAGTCCATTTCTGGATACTGTATCTTTCTTGAAGACAACCATATCTCATGGAAGATCAAGAAGCAACCCACAATATCACGTTCATTTGCAGAGGTTGAATATCGTTCCATGGTTCATGCCATATGCGAACTCACTTGGATCAAATACTTGTTACATGACTTTGGGATCCAACATTCTCAACCTGTGAAGCTCTATTGAGACAATCAAGTGGTCCTACACATTGTTGCTAACCCTATCTTTCATGAATGCACCAAGCACATAGAACTTGACTGCCATCTTGTTTGTGATAAGATACAAACTGACAGCATTCAAACTGACTATGTTCATACCAATCTCCAATGTGCTGACATATTCACCAAGGTTGTTGTCAAGGATAGTTTTGAACGGCTAAAGGGCAAGTTGGGCATTCTTAATCCTCATGCTCCAACTTGAGGGGGGATATTAGCACTCAGAAATCTCGCATATTAGCACTCAAAAATCTTGCACCACATCCCACCATTCATGGTGGTTCTGTTTGTATTCATCATTTGGTTTATCTGTGAATGGTGGGATGGGGTGCTCTCCTATTGTAAATGATATGGTTGCTTCTCTTTTCTTCTATTTAACGTGTAACATCATATAGTGTAAAATACAATAATACAAATACTTTTTCATCGTCCATTCCATCTCCTTTGCTTTCTCACAGAGGCCTTGTTCATGAGCGCCATGATCCAGCAAAGCCATCGCTAGACAAATCCCATCTGCTAAGAGAGAAGGTAAGGAACTCATGCACCACCGAGTTGCTTTCGAAAAATCCCCCTTGAGCATAAAGAATGACCTTGATGACATTGATAAAGAGTGAACCAGTTCGTCAGTCATTCGTAAATGTAAAAATATTTAGTAAAAAGGAGGTTCACACGTTTTGGGGACATTCTCAACTCAAACACACACACACACATATATCTATATGTAGGAGGACGTTAGCAAATGTGTATATGTAGGAGGACGTTAGCAAATGTGTAAGGATATTCACGTGTGCATAGAAAGCTCATAACATTCGCAAATGTGAAAGTATTTAGTTAAAAATATGTGTATATTTTGAAAACCTTTGCAACTTATAGTACAAAATTTGCATATTTCATAAAATATTCACATATTCTTATATTTGAGAAAAAATCCACATACCTGAAAAAAATTCCCTTGTGTGAAAGTTAAAAAAGATTATTTTAAAGCCAAAAATTTGTTAATCATGGCAGACTTAAAAAATTGTAAGGCATTTCATAAAAGGTGACATTTTTATCTTACAATATAATCAATTTTCATAAAAATTATTACAAAATATTAAATTAATGTTTGTATGTGTCATAGTGTATCTGACTCGTGTCACCATTGACACGCACTCCAAACAGCGTGCCACTATGACATAAGTTCCAATAATTGACAGTAGTCTCGATCATTGAGGCCGGTTGATGGTTGTGTGGGTGTCAAGCCTAGCAAGGGTTTGACCCACTGCTGGACGGACCTAGTCAATTTGGTGAGTCTGTGAACAATTCACATGGGCCTAGTGCAAGTCCAATGAATCTTAGTGTGATGTTAGTCAGAGTACGACCCTTCAAGATTTTCTTGCTCCCAAATCTAGCATCACTGGGTCATAATTATTAAAGAAACTTCATTTAGGGCCAACCTTCTCTTACCTATGGGCCACACTTTTCTGAAATTCCAAATATGAGCCAAACTTTTCTTGAAAACAGTCAAACAAGTGCTTCAGGTCAATCTATCATTTTAGTAAACGTGATTTCTTTTTGGATTTTTATATTGTTCTCTAAAAATTGAAAAATACTCGTTCATTCCGATAAAAATAAGAAAAAATAAACAGTTTGAACTCTTAATCATGAAGGTCAATGCTGTAATTTGACTTGTGATTTTAACAAGTTAAAACTTAAAAGACAACAATAAATGCAGAACTTTGTTTGGCAGTTTTAAAGAAAATAGGGGCCCATATTTCGAATTAGAGGTATAAAGTTGGTCCCTAAATGTAATTTTGGTGGGCCTATAAACAGGCTGGAATTGCTTTCAAATATGAGGCATGTGGTCTGATTTAATCCAAGTCCAGATCAATCCCACCAACTCAGATCTTGGTGGATCCAAGGTAATCAATACCATCTGGATGAAGAGTCCATTTAACTGATTTAAGGAGCAAATCCACCATAGCAGATCAAGTGATCGGTCAAACCACTTTTAGAGATTTGGCATCCTCACCATCCACAATGTAAACAAGGACCATGAAGTCTTGTGGGATGAAGCAATGGACGGTGAAGATGTCAAATCATTTTTTTAAAGTGATTTGACAGATCACCTGATCTGCCCTCCAAATCCACACATTATGCTTGAGTCATTGATGGCGAAATTGCATGATTTTCAAGTTATTGGAAATAACTTATTTTGAGAGGGTTTTTTCTTTTTCTTTTTTTTGGCATATTTCGAGAGCCATGTTTACCCCAATAATGAAATTAATCTTTTTCTTAGTTTGTTCATGACAACTAAACATTGGCTTACATACCAGGCAGAATGAGATAGCTGGATGGTTAGGTTGCACTATCATAAATGAAGTGCCTTGTTTTTATAAGGTCCAAAAAGATAGCTGGATCTCATCTGAGCAGTTCTTCAGCTGTGGAGAAATCAAATTTGGTAAATGCATTGAATTTTCTTGACTTAAAAAACCATGTTTTTATTAAAAAAATATGATTTCGGAGTCCGTTCCTAACAAATCAACCATGTTGTAAACATCTACAATGTTAGATGGAATCAGAACAGCTTGCGTCATGGGATCTCAGGCCAATTATACCTACAATCAATTGCAGCAAATATATTCCCTATATTTCTTCAGTTATCTTGTGAGATTTCACAAACTGTTTGCTTTTCTCAAGCACCAAAACATAAACAAATAAAATGAAATATATAAGAGAAAATCATGACTCGTGAGAGTAATAAACATGGTAGAAATTAAAGGAAAATCTTGAAGGAGATCGTTCTTATGAATTGAATTTATGACAACATATGTTCAGTTTCAATGATATTTTCAGAAGTGCCATGGTAGTTACTATGGTTCCAATATAGACCTGTATCAGATTGACCTGTTATCTTTCGCATTATTGATTTCGGATCAGATCCAGAAGATCACTGTATTGGTTTTCTATTATTTTGGGATAAAAAAGAGAAACCATCGGATTAGTTTAGACATCCTGTTATGGGTTGAGAGGTGCCATGTTGACTGACATTATATCGGTGTCTGCAGTGAAAAAACTCTACAAGTAATCCCCCTCTGCCCCACCGGGAATGGTTTTTCTCTGGCTTCCACGAGATCCACAACTTAAGTATCAAACACATGATGTCCTTAACTTGAATACCTTAAGCCAATTCATATAGCTATTGAACTTGGGTTAGTAAATTTTGTATATATACTTAAGAAGAAAGATCTCATCAGAAAGATGTGCAAGAGTACAATAGCTTCACCACATTATACCCAATCCACCTCAAAATCAGTGTTTTGATTCTGGTTCAAAATGAATGCTCGCTATGTGTTGGTCACATGCAAATCAAAACGTTGGGCAGAAGAAAAAGAAACTCCCAACAGAATCAAAGTGAATGATAGATATATGCTTAAGCACATGCAAATCAAAAGTTGTTTTCGAAGAGTTGGGCAGAAGGAAAAGAAGCTCCCAAAGGTAGCTTATCTTTTTTTTTTTCTACAGAGAAAACTGGGGTTAGGGGATTCGAACTTGCAACGTCCAACTTGCACAAACTGCTCCTGCCAGACAAGCGGAGCCCCCTTTGGTCTCAAAGGTAGCTTGTCTTGCTCACAAGGAAATGGCTGGCTGTCATATTCGATATGGACTTGGACTTACTGGATCTGATTCTCTGACACATACGAAGTAAGTTGGATCGAACTAGGATCAGCCTGGATCTAAGCCATTTTAATACTAATTTAACTCAGCCTGAACTTGGTCACCAAATGGACTTAGACATGTTAAAGACTTCCACAAAATAGTAGGCAGAATCCTGGATATTTTCTGATTCTATGTTACACTTAGTCAAACCTACAAAGTCTCACCAAGGACTTGACTGACTCAATCTATCCCAGTCTACTATGGGCCTCAATTTGAATGGACTTGGCAACCCAAGACCATAACTGAAGGATAGGCTAGCCAATGGGTCAGAGCCCATCGGGGTAAGGACCACATTTGGACAAGTACCCATGGTTTTGGCTCAGCTTGGGTAACATATGGAGCCCACTTGGACCAAGACCCAGTTTGAGTTTACTGCATGGGACCCACACGGGCAAGTATGACCACAGTCTAACGCGTCTAAAACCCCAGAAGTAAACCAGGCGCTTGACTTGGGTACCCAAGCATTATTGAGTCTGATTTGGCATTGAATTCTGTGTAACAGCTCAAATTTGAAAAAATGGTCGTTATAAATCATTAGAGCTATGTTCATTTGAAAACTTAACAACCACCTTAATATTAATTTTTATAATATCTACAATTTGTTCTCAATCTTTATAAATGCAGAAGATGAATAGTATGTGAACAAGAAAATCCATATCATTGTGTATCTTGACTTTATACAATTACGTGATTTTTCATTAATCTATTAAGAAAAAGGCAAACCAAAAGAAAAAAATAATCGCATCTTAAAGATCGTACAATATTGGAATCGGTTGACAAACAAATCATTAGGACATGTTAATTTCTAAGTTGCCAGAGTAAAATATTGAAATCGGTTGAGCAATATTTTTTCCTTGAACTACAAATTATCCAAAAGCATTCTCTTTCTAAATTGCACTCACAAGAATGTGAAGTTTGACGTCTGAATGATTTAGATGGAAAATCTTATGTGCTACTTTTATACTTAACCAAAGTTGATGAATATAATTTCAATAAAACAAAAAAGCAAGGACAAATCACTAAATAGAAATATGTTTTTTTAAACTAGATCCAAACACACTCTCACGCAAGGGCGTAGCTAGGGGGGGCAGGACTGGGCTGTAGCCTGCCTTCCGAAACAGTTAAATTTATTTATTTATTTATTTTAAAGCCCAGTCCTAGCCCAGCCCTGATTCCATATGAAATAGATTTTTATCCATTTTTGTAGCCCAGCCCTGACTGCAGCAAATAGTTTGATTTGTCCATATGAAATAGATTTTTATTAATAATTGTAGCCATTTTTTATTTTATCTCAAAAAAAAAAATTTCGGGGGCAGCGCGCCCCCGAACCCCCGACTATTGCACAAATAAATTTTTTTTTGCTTCACCCCTGTTTGCCCCCCCCCCCTCACATGAATCCTAGCTACGCCCCTGCTCTCACGGATCTCGTTATCAGGATTTTATCTCCAAAGGAAAATCTTGCAATAGATTAAAAGAAAATCATGGTAAATGTTGGTATATTAACATGTCTGGAAATCAAGGAAACTCTTGCAATATATAAGAAAATATATAGAAATACAAGAAAAACAAAAAAAAATAATATCATGTTAACAACGCAATAACATGAGGTGATATTTTGAAAATAACATGTTTTGGGATTGTATCAGTTTTTGAAAATCTCACGATGAAATCACTGAGATTTTAAAAAATACGGCTATATTTCTGACTAAGTTTCCAAGCTTTTAATCATTTATACAAAATTACGTCACCAAGCCAATATATGTAACACACCACCCCAAAAAAAAAGGTGCAAGAAAGGGGGCATCAGCAATAGGCTAGGTACAACTAATTCCAAATAAGTCATTAACTTATTATCCGATAGATACATGACATCTTCAAAATTGAGCACATCAAAATTTGAATGAATGGATTTACAGGGCACTAACTCTCTACTTAAAGGGAAAAGAATTCACCATCATCCATGTATTGACAAAGACAAACAGCATCTTTTGGTTGATGGTCATCCAAAAGAGTTTCCAGTTCCACGTACACCTAAGAGTCAGGAGAAAGCCAACCCGCCAAATCTGAACCTTCTACTCTCTGGGGAAAAGATATCCGAGTTCACTTTTCTCTTGTTTGGGCTCAATTGTTGTTGCTGCTGCTGCTGTTGTTGGTGTTTCTGTGGTTGCAGTGGCTGCTGTTGGTGGTGGTGATGTTGGGGTTGTGGTTGAAGTTGTTGCTGTGAGGGTTGTTCCTGTAGTTTCTCCTCGTTGGTTTTCCCTTTCAGTAAATGGGGTCTAAGCTTATTCACATCTGACAACTGTACTGGTTTGACAAAGAATTCCTTTGCTCCTCCTTCCAAACACCTGTTGTCATTCAAGTTTTAGCCAACCGAGAGGACTTCTAATTCACAACACAGTAACAACTCAAAAACAGAGGTAGCATATATATATATATATATATATATATATATATATATATATATATATATATATATATATATATATATATATATATATATATATATATAGGTTAGGGATGGCAGTGGACCGTGGAGGGGCGGGGAAAGGTCTCCAACCCAATCCCGTCTCAAAATTTTGCCCCTTATTATCGTTTCAGCAAGGGTTTTGATTTTGACATCCCTTCCCACCCCGTTTTTTGTCCTGCCGCTGCTGCCTTTTTCATTAGGAGAGAAAAATGAGAACTAGGACGACTGATTAGAGGAAACAGAGGAGAGATTCTATGAAGGGTTTTTAAGTTAGGGTTATATATATATATATAAAAGATTTTATAATACATATAAAAGTATAACAGTAGTTTCCTTAATGGGGATCAGGGAGTCTGGGCAAGAGTAAGTCCATCCCCCACCCATTTTCCTCCCGTCCACTGCCATCTCTAATATTGGTAATGATAGGGTGCTTCAGGAGTACCTACTCTCACTTAACAGAAGCTTTAGATTTTTAAATTTTTTGAACATTTTTTTGTTTATCGGACCCTATACATATGATTTTTAAGACCTTTATAATATATATAAAGGAAAACAAAAACAAAGAAAACTGTCCTCACCTGTTAATTCTAGACGGCAAATTCTCAGAAGACATAACCACAACAGGTATATCCTTTAAAGAAGAAGAACCCTGTAAAAATTGGGAAAACTGTAAGTAAAAAGAAAAGAAAAATACATCAAATTAAGATTAAAAAAATAATTAACCCACCTTGATCTGCTTTAACAAATCATAACCGGTCATCCCAGGCATGCAATAGTCTGTAATAATCAAATTAACCTCCATTTCCTATATGAAAAAGCACCCATCATTAGCAATCAATAAAAAATACCAGGAAGCTTATCATCCAAAAAAAGAAGCACCCAAAACCAAATACATACATGATTCAAACCCAAATATTCCAAAGCTTTAGTCCCAGAATCAAAGGTGGTAACTGCACCAAACAATACCCACACATCAAAAAACAGAACAAAAGAAAGAAGCTTCAAAAAGGAAGAACAGATGAGGGGTTTGAAGAAATAGTTCTTGGCTTTGATTAAAACATACCTTGATAGGAAGATATTGTGAGGAGTTTCTCTATCAGTTTCCTATCTATGAGGCTGTCATCGACTGCAAGAACATGAAAGGGAGATTTTGATGCTGATGCACTCATGGCTTCCATTTGGCACAAGAATCCCGAAAGGGTTGCAGAGAACTAAGGGGTTGAGGGACAGATGATGGCTCTCAAGAGCTCAATGAAAGAAAGCCCATCACATTCGGTGCTGAAATAGACGCACCCAAGATCTTAGACTGCAAGATCCGACCAGATTTTCACCGAATCTTGCAAATTCCGTCAGACCCAAATGGGAAACGTGAGATTGCTTGGAGATCTCCTCTCTTTCTTTTCCCCCGACTTCTTTCTTACACAAGCACAAGCAGTACAAAGGAAAGCAGAAGGGTAGATGAGTTCTTTGGGTAGGACATATGTGATCCTCCTGTCCTCTTTTAGATTAATTGCAATATGTAACCCACATCTTTTGTTTGATTTCCTGCATCCCATTGATTTTAGAGAGCGGTGATGGTGAAACTCAAAGGAGGGCTTTTTCTGTCATTTGCATTGAGGTCAAGATGTTGGACACTTGGGGTTGTAATGTATTTGACGAAATTGATGGAAGTCTTTTGGTAATTTTGTTTGCCAACGTCTTTTTCAAAATCTGGTCATTTGTAGTGCAATGATGGCCCACATGATCCTCTGTGTAGATTTGGTGATCTCATATTTGTTCTTTTTAAATTCACTGGTTTTTTAAACAAAGAAAGGCGATCACTTGTTAATTGTTATCTCGAAGGATTGAAGAATCTTGAAGACAAATTAATAACCAAATGAGGCTATTATAATATTTTGAAATTCAATCATACTTCCCTTGTTAGACATTGCATTACATGTGAATCACAATGTTGCCACTATTTCATGGTGAACATGGGATCAACATCAAACTGCTAATTGTTGATAAAAGCTTGCTATCTGATCTCTCTTCCTGCAAGTCAAGCTTAGATTGGCAGCAGACCTGACTCAGTTTAGTTCGGAATTAGATGTCAATTTTGGCTAATTTAGCAATATATATTAGGGATGCAAATGGAACGGGTCCAGGATGGGAGTTTTGCAACTTTTGACTGTTCCGGATCTGGCTGGATAGGACCCGTCTCCCCCATGTATTTGGCTGTTTCCGATCCCAACCGTTTGCATCCCTAATATAAATCAGATGGGTTTTGGATTGGATATTTGTTTGCATTGTACTTAATAAACTGAGATCTGATTCTGTGACCGTTTCAGAACCCAAGCTTAGGGTATGATTAGTTTCTTAGGTTATCTATTAATTAGATATGCAGAGGATCATTTTTTTTTATTTATAACCCTAAGAAAAGGCACCCAGCACCCATACCTAGTGGTGCTGGCTCAGCCTGCCATACCTATGGTCGTCCTGCCAGCAACATGAAATTTTGAGGCTAGGATCCCTGCCCTCTGGGCCTATGCTATACATTGTCTTGCTCAGAGGATAAACACCTATGAAAATGGAACTTTGACTGTCAGTCTAGCAGCCAAGGCCCCAATCCCACTACGCCAAACCCCCTTGGGGCAGCAGAGGATCAGCTAGAGAACGTCACCTTGTGTTGGGATGTTGAAGGTTCAAAACCCAATGTTATCACTTAAATCAATGATAATTAATATTATGTAGGTTTTGGCTCATAAGAACTCTGCACACCTGGATAGGTGGGTTGGCTTATGAAGTTCAAGTTAAAGACTCATCAGACATTCAATACCCAAGGTGTGTGTTTTTTGCCTAATAGCTAAAGTTAACAAAAACTATCCTCCATGGGCAGGGGGAGTATATCGCGGACTCGAAAACATGGCCACTGTCAACATGGCACCTATCGACCTGTAACAGGACGACAGTGGTTTCTCTTTATTATAAAAAAGATATCATGTTATGAAGGGGGTCTGGTAGGATCAGCTAGAGAACGTCACCTTGTGTTGGGATGTTGAAGGTTCAAAACCCAATGGTATAGTTGTATAACTGGCAGGGGTCTGCCTAATCTCAGCTTGCCTATAAAAAAAACTGTTTCTTGTTGAGCTAATAAGTAGTATCTTAGAAAGAAAGGCCAAGTTCTAATCGACCATCGACCCAGTTTTTAGCATTGTTCAAGCTAAGAGAATTTCTGACCTATGTGCTTAGCCATGTGCAAAACTGAAATTCAGGTTTCTAACTGGCCTCGAAGTTTTACTCTGCTAGCACAACGACCATAGGTATGGCAGGCTGAGCCAGCGCGATCAGGTGCAGTTTGTTGGGGTTATAATTCTAAAAACAGGTCGGGGGAGGAGACAATCTAAACTCGAGTGGCTTAGCAGAAAATTCTCTCGTGTTTTGGTCTCTTGTTTAAAACATTTGAGTTATAAAATCAATGTCATTAACGGCTATTTACATAGATAACCTTATTTAAGGTTGTGGCCACTGCTCCTTTGGACTTAGTACAGATCATTTCGAACTTTATTTTAAGACCGACCCTTATTTCCTTATCCTTGTCAACCTTTTGGCGTGTCAAGTCATGTGCTCTACCCCATGTTGACCAAGTGTGTGGAAGCAAAGGGGAGGCAAATTTAATTGATTTCCTCAAGATTTGTTTGCCATGAACCTTGTTGTCCATCTGACAGATGTGCTTTGCTATGCATCCTATTGCCCATGGACCATCCTTTGTTCTTGAGCTACAAGGCAATTTACCTACGGAAGTTTTCTATTTGAACGTACCAAAACCATTTACCTAACTTTCCTCTTGTTGGGGGTTGTTTGGATCTAATGGTTATTACCAACTTTGAGAACTACTGCACCTGGACCAGCAGCATCAGGCCACCTAACCACCAAACACATTTTTAACATAGCAGTGATGGCAATGAAAATAAATGGGGTAGAGGCATGTTCCCCTGCCATGTCCGCAGGGAATCCTTATCCTTACAGCACTTTTTTTTTAATGTTTGGACCCATTGGATGGTTAACTAGGTTAAGTCATTGTTAATTGATGAAACCCATAATTTTATTTTATTTTTTTTAGCTTCTCGACTCCCTGTGGGCAACGGGCAAGCCCACGGATTAAACTGTCAGGACATCGACCATAAGTACTACAGGCAGAGCCGTGCGGCTAGGTCTTTGATCATGTGAGAGGTTTCTTCATGTAAAAAAAAAAAAAAACCAGCTCCCCACAAAAAAAAAAATCACTGATTGCAATATTGGCAATCCTCTGGCTGGTAAAAACCAGGAGGTCCCCTTGTTCAATTTCGACCTTAGCAAGGGATGCCCTCATAGGTTTCGACATGTGGTCATCCTATGTTAGGTGAAAACCACGGTCACCCCTTGTCAGGATGGTGGGGCCCTTGTGGGCAATGTGACAGTGATGTATTTGTAATGAATATTTAGTATAATCTACAAGGATTACAATATCTTTGTGTAAATTTAAGTGCTTTTTCTTTTAATAATTATTTAGAATTTTATGTTATTTCTCCGTTTACCTATAAATAAAAAATGTATTATTAAAGCAATCCCGATTAGTTTACAAAAACTTAAAGCAGATAATTACATTAGATGGCCATTAACAAAATTTTTAAAAGTATGTCCGCATCCTAGGAGAATTGTCTGCTTGATGGGGCAATTATCATGAACTCATAATCAGATTTTCTAAGATTATCTTTTATTGTAGTGTTTAATGTAAGTGGTTAGCTTAAAGTATGTGGGCTCACCCACATAAATAACATTTCAGGATGTGCTTTATTTGTGAAAGGGACTTAAATTCAAGACAAAGTTTTTGCTTATTTATGATGATTTAAGTATTTGTAGGTGGGAGATCGACGTCTCTCTCTTCCTTTTTCTTTCAATTTTCTATCTTTTGGGTGATTCCTTCTTCCCCATTTTATTCGTAATTATCATTTCTTTTATTGTTAGTTAAATCTCCCTTTCTCCTTAAGGGCGTGTTTGCATGTCGCGGAAGGATGCTCTGCTCTGCAATCCGCGTGGAAAGTCTTTCCGCGGTAAATGAATCGGACCCTCCGGGATGGGAAACGTTAAACCACAATAAAGGCGGGTTTGTAGTGATTTTGGTCCTCTCTTTCCTCGTGGAAAGCGGGTGCCTTGTTTGCATGCGGCTGTAGGCCCCACGAAAAAGATGTGGAGTTTCGCGTCATTCCGAGGAAACCCCCCTTTTTCCATGGCATGCAAATGGGCCCTAAAGGAATAGCAAAGTTAAAACCTTAATAAAGTCCAATAGAAAAGTACAATAAGTATATATATAAAAAAAAAAACATAAAAATGGTAACAAGTTAAAAAGTAAATTTCAATTAGTCAAACTGAAAATGTTGTGAAACATGAGAAGAGATACGTGACTCGAGTTCGACACGCATGTTCAAAAATAAGAAACAGCAACACAGAATTTTTGAATATTTTAATCAATAAAAAAACTAGTTTTTTGATGTTTTAATATATAAAAGTGTGTTTTCACTGAAATGTTATTAAAAGTAATAAAATAATATTTAAAATATTAAATTAATGCCTGCATGTGTCATGGTCGTGTCAGCATGTCATAGCGTATCCGAATCGTGTTACCTTAAATGGTGTGTCAATATGTGACATGGTCCAAAACTAGATCCATGGGAGATGATACCTTCCTACTTAACATCATTTTGCATTTTTTGTTAATTTTTTAGAAAGCATATATATTGTATAAAAGTGCCCACATGGACTTAGCAAGTCTGGCTAGGTGGGTTGGTTTAAGACAGTCAAGTTGAATGACGTCACAAGTTTGATACTTTCTTATTTGATAGGCAAGTCGGGGTTAGGCAGACCCATATCAGTTATACAACTATACCAATGGGTTTTGAACCTGCAACGTCTCGTGCACTAACTGCTCTTATGGTGCTACGAGTTTGATATTTGGGGATGAAGTTGGAACAAAAGAACCTACTTTCAGGTGCAAAGTTCAAGCCTTGGAGTGTCGTTTGGCGTCTAGCAACAATGGAGCGATCATCATGTCGACTAGTAACCTAAAGGTTCTTAAACCCAAGAAGTTTCTAGGTATTCACGACGTCAAGGAAGTTGAGAATTTTCTTTGGTAGATAGAACAATTTTTGAAATCTAATTACGTAGATGATGAGGCGGTTAAGGTTCATGTCGCCACAACTCGTCTAGCAGATGATGCCATTGTTTGATGGTGAATTAGAAATAGTGACATAGAGAAAGACCTATGCATCATCAATACTTGGGAAGACTTCAAGTGTAAGTTGCGAAGTCACTTTCTTTTAAAAGATGACAATTACATGGCGCACAAGAAGATGATAGGCATGAGACAAACTGGGTCGATCCATGACTATGTCAAGGCCTACTTAGCCTTTATGCTAAAGATTACAAACATGGGTGAGACATATTTCCCCATCCACTTTATGTGCATGTTGTAACCTTGGGCAGAATAGGAACTTTGAAAGGGGACCCCCCAAGACCGTGCAAGCACCCTAGCAGCAACAGAATGACTCTCAGAGTTTCAGCCAAAGCCTAATTTCAAGGGTCTGTCACTGAAGAAGATAACTTTTGGGGACAAAAATTTTGGATGTATTTAGTCTCCTTGTCACCAAGGGCGGTTGCATTTTTATTCCTTGATGGAGAATGTTGCAGAGACTAGTTATAAAAGAGTGTCATGATACCTGATATTCAAGTTATCCAGGCCAACATCAGATAATCTCTCTAGTAGACCAGGTTTGTTGCTGGCCCTTCATGTTGGAAGACATATATAGAAGGATATGTTCGCAACTGCTTGATCTGCCAGCAGGATAAGCCGAGGAATCAGAAGCCTGTGAGACTCCTTGATCATCTTCTTATTCTAAGCCGTTTGTGGGACTGCTAAAAGTGAATGGTTGTAGTTCAATTTTTATGGTGGTAGGTCGGTTCTTAAAGTATGACATCTTCATGTCAGCCTCCAGTATCGTTTAGCAGGTTGCAATTTTGTTGATGAAGCATATTGTAACCAACTAGTGGATCCTAGAGAATATCGTCAATTACCCACATTTCACAGGGAAGTTTTGGTAGGAAGTGTTTTGACTACTAGGGACAAACTTGCACTTCTAAACATGCTTTTCATCTGCAGACGGATGGCCAGATGGAGAGAACCAATGCTATGCTAAAAAAGTATCTGTGGCACTTTTTAGGCACGAATAAAAAAGAGTGGGTAAACCTTCTTGGCATTGCTTGATTCTCCCACAACCCGCAAAAGTGTGAATGAACTGGTCAATCTCTTCGAGCTGGCAACAGGAAGATAGCCCCAGACACTACACACGATCACAACAATGTACCAGCGCAAGGCACCGATTTGCTCAATATTGGCATGATCAAACGGAGTTGGCCAATGTTTCTGCACAAAATGACCAAGAGGACGGAGAAGTTGGCTAACCAGAAGTGTCACCTCAAACAGTACCTTGAGGCTTCAGATTTTATTGACCTTTGTACAACCCTTGAATTTGAAAGCACAATTAGAAATTCAGAGTAAGCTAAAAAGTAATGCCCAAAAGGAATGCCTGCTTTTTCCCTAATATCTCCATAACCTTTTCTATTAGCACCAAAATAATTACTTTTTCTTGGCAACATAATATTGTAGGTTTGCCTACTTTGGTCCACTGTATCACAAACTCTGACAAATAATATCTTACATAAAATGAATTTTTTTTGTTGATGATAATAACTGGACGAGGAGTAGGGATATAAACGGGTCAGGTTTGGTTCGGACGTAGGGTTCACTGAATCCAACATAAATAGATACATAGTCAGATTTCAGATTGAAAAAGTAATACCGAATCAGGATCCAATTATAATGTATTATAGCTTAATAGTTTTACTAGAACGTGTTATAGTCTTTGAATACTAATAAAGCACCAACACGCATGCTTTCTTGAGCTGGCAACTCACTAATGTTGGTGTATTTTTAAATTTCAATCTGCCCTAACTGAATATGCAAATGAACAGAGAATCAATGTGTGAAGGAAGAAGACTGTTTAGGAAATGGTTGGATGTAGGGGTGTCAATGGTTCTGGTTTGAGCCGAACCCGAAGAGGCCCAATTAGAATCCAGGTCAGATTCAAAGGATCCAATTAATATATGGAGTCAGGTATGACTTATGAAATTTCATACCAGACCTGGGCCCAACCTGAGTTCGGACTAAGATCCACAAATTTTCAATGTAAAAAAGATTAAAAATTTTTATTATTTTATTGGGTATGGTCCAGGTCTGGTTCATGTAATCCTTATAGGGTCCGGGTATGGTTTCTCTTATGGCAGGTCCGATTGGACCTCAGTCCGGACCGATACCAGCATCTTAAATCATATCTGGGTTTGGTCCAACCTGGGTCAAAACCAAACCCGACCAGTTGACACCCCTAGTTGAATGTATGAAGTGTAAAGCGTATAGGACGATGCTTAAAGGCAAGCAAGTTAAAAATAACAATAGAAGCAAGCAAAGAACGACACAAGAACATAACTAAAGCATGTGTTTCTTTACCTAAAATGAAATTTTTAAGTACTTCATTAAAAGAAATATTTATACTAAAAACATAAATTTTAAAAAGAAAGTACAATTCTTTTAACTTGAGAAATACATTTATGATACCAAGAAAGATTCTTTTAACATGAGAAATACATTTATGATACCAAGAAAGTTCATTTTCATATGGGAGAAACAATCTTCACATTTTTTTCACAAGTTTTATGTTAGAAAGAGGCATGCAATTTTATGCTTTCAAAGTGAACTTCCAATGTGCAAGCCAACTTATCATAGGTTTCGGGGGCAGGAGTGCTAGCCTCGGAGTTTTAAGCTGCCGGCACGATGACCGTAGGTATGGCTGGCGAGCCAGTTCGACCAGGTCTTGGTGCCAGGTGCAATTTCTTCGGGTTATAAATTAAAAAAAAAGAGGATTTCAGTAACTATGGTCCAAATGATCAAGTTTGAGCAAATCCGCATATTATACATCTCCAAGACACTCTATGACAGTTCTGAGTTGCTCTCGTGAAGTTGTGATTGTAAAGAAGGTGAAAACCTTACGGCATCAACAGTATGCATAAAATCTTGCAATATTTTGAACCTCATTTTAACCAAGTTTTTTATGTTTCGTCCTTAACATTGAAAGTGGCAATTCACCCACAAGAGTTCTGCACACTTGGTTAGGTTGAAGAACATCATAAATTTGATACTCAGAGTCCACATCCTTCAGTCTAAGATTTTAGAATCCAACTAGGGATGGCATTGGATGGGAGGAAAATGGGCCCTGCCCTGCCCTGCCTCACCTCGTTTGGACCGGAGACTGATCACATGAAATGGGGATGGAGGCAGGGATGGAGGTTAAAATCAAAACCCATGCATGGACGGAGGTGGGGATGGACTTACGCTTTGCCCCGCCCCGTCCTGATCCCCGCCTTGCCCTGCCCTGCCTCATCCCCAATCCTTCTTTAGGGATGGTAATGGACAGAGGGGAAATGAAGCCCCGCCCCGTCCTGATCCCCGCCTTGCCCTGCCCTGCCCTGCCTCATCCCCAATCCTTTTTTAGGGATGGTAATGGACAGAGGGGAAATGAAGCCCCGCCCCGTCCTGATCACCGCCTTGCCCTGCCCTGCCTCATCCCCAATCCTTCTTTAGGGATGGTAATGGACCGAGGGGAAATGAGGGCCCGCCCCCCCTCGCTCTGTTTGGACCAGGGATGAAGGACATGAAATGGGGATGGAGGTTAAAATCAAAACTCGTGCGGGGATGGAGGTGGGGATTTTGAGACGGGCGGGGGTGGAGACCTTGTCCCCGGCCCCTGCCCAGGTCCACTGCCATCCCTAAATCCAACAGGAAACCTTCCTCAATAAGCAGAGAGTACTCACAAAGTTTCATACCGTAGATACCCAAACAGGGCTACAGTCAACGTGACACCTCTTGGCCCATAGCAGGATATCCATTCCACACCGATGGTTTATCCTTGCTATCGAGAAAAGAAAGTGGTAGGGATTTCCTTTCAACCACAGCCTCATAATACACCACACACTGCCAAACATGTTCCTACTAAAGCTACACCCACCCGGGTCGCTCGAGTAGCAGCAGCCCTGAGAAGAAGTTGCAGACCCCTAGGTCCCAGGTTCGACTCCGACCGGATGTGAGGGTGCCTTTAAATGGTGGGCTCTGTAAGGGCTTCAGTGTCAATGACCCCACCCAGGGTTTACCTTGCAGGAGGCAGGCCCATTAAGTGCCCTGGTTCTTGGCGGGGGTTTCTCATCAAAAAAAAAAATGTTCCTACCATATCAATCATATTTAACATGGAATCTGAAAGAGTATTCAGATCGGGCAGATTTGGAATTAGATCAGTGTTTTATATCAGATCTATGTCCGGATTGAAATCTAATCTGTTCCTTTTTCACATTCAACATGCTAAAACCTTGATTTTGGTCTTCTTTTACCAGATTCAGTATGACCATATATATTTCATATCCCGTTTAATCTTACATCATGGAATCGTTCTCAGATTTGAATCTACTGCACAAAGTTTGGATTCAGATCCAGATCAAGCATGATCCATATCCAATCCGTTTTCATCCCTAAGTGCAAACAGTAATGAGTTGACTTACAATAAAACCCCACTTAAAGAACATTGCTTTCGCTTTAGAATGTGCACATATTCCTCACATCAAATTTGAGATTATATATTCTTGCTTTAATCCAAGTCAAAGATTATTACACTATATTACTCAC
This sequence comes from Nuphar pumila, assembly GCF_984573655.1. Taxonomy (NCBI): domain Eukaryota; kingdom Viridiplantae; phylum Streptophyta; class Magnoliopsida; order Nymphaeales; family Nymphaeaceae; genus Nuphar; species Nuphar pumila. Next base: position 9,380,012 of record NC_143263.1, on the reverse strand, counting down.
AATTCTGGCACCTATGAAAGATTAGAGTTTTAAATAAAAGCAAAGTAGTAAAAGTTCATAAAACATAGGGCTAACTTTTTTTTAATAATTACCGAAAACCACCTCGCTCACCGAGTTCATCGGCATAAGATCCCAGGTCCTCCTTGCTCACCAGGAAATCTACCCAGCTTCACCAACAGGCTTTTCAATTGTCTGGTAGGAGCAGCCAGTGCACGTCACCTTGTGTTGGGACATTACAAGCAGAGCCGGACCTGTCAAGAGGCCAATGAGACTTGGGCCCCTGGGCCAAAAAAAAATTTAGAGGCCCATTTTTAATAGGGATTCCATTTTTAATGGGAACCAAAAACAACAAAAAAAATTTTAGGGGCCCCAAAAAAATTGGAGGCGCTGCCCTTGAACTCCTACTATTAATAAGGGGCTCAAAAAATTCTGAGACGCTGCCCTCAAACTCCTACTATTAATAAGGGGCTTATTTTTATGAAGCCCATTTTTAATAGGGGCTCAAAAAATTTTGAGGCCTTGCCCCAGAACTCCTGCTATTAATAGGGGGCCCATTTTTTCCTCCGCCTCAGGCCCCATAAAACACAGGTACGGCCCTGATTACAAGTTTCAATCCCAATGGTATCATTGTATAACTGGTAGGAGTCTGTCTAACCCCAGCTTGCCTTTCAAGAAAAAAGTCTCCTAGTGACAAAGGACATGCACCCGTGGGTTTCAAATTCATTCTGTCAACTTGTAACATTTGAATATTTTTATTTTTTGAAAGGCTAGCTGGGGTTAGGCAGCCAGCTGTACAAGGATACCATTGGGATTTGAAATTGCAATGTCTCAACACAAGGTAATGTGCACTAGCTGTACAAGGATACCATTGGGATTTGAAATAGCTGTCTCAACATAATTTTTGAAAGGCTAGCTGGTAAAGGAAAAAAAATAATGGAGATACTCTCTTTCACAAAAAGAAAAGGAAAAGATGAATAGAGAGGAATATCTTTATTAAATTTATATAATTATGGTAAAATTTTCCAATCATCATTTTAATAGAGAATAGAATTCTCACACATTTTGGACTAGGCATTATGAAAAGAGAAGGCCATATCCTTGATGGTACATCACTACTAGACTAGTGGTGCTTATTTCTGATCTTGTGATTGCAAAAGGTGATATTCTCCCACTAAGGATGGCAGTGGACTGGGGTGGGGCAGGGTACAAGGTCTCCACCCCCATCCCGTTTCAAAATCCTGCCCTCCATCCTTGCACGGGTTTTGATTTTAACCTCCATTCTCATCTCCATCCCCATTTCATGTCCTCTATCCCCAGTCCAAATAGGGGTGAGGTCCTGCTTTCTTTGGGTTCATTGTCATTCTTAAAGAAGGATTGGGGGTGGGGAAAGGCAGGGATCGGGATGGAGACGCGGGGGGACGGAAGAATGCGTAAGTCCATCACCGCCTCCATCCCCACACGGGTTTTGATTTTAACCTCCATCCTCGTTTCATGTCTTCCATTCTCGGTCCAAACAGGATAAGGCGGGGTAGGGCCCTGTTTTCCCCCGGTCCACTGCCATCCTTATCTCTCACTTCTTTTGGGGTACTTTTGAGATGGTTATGGGATATTTGGTTTGTTAAAAATAGAGGTACTGAAGGGTTGAAAATGGAAAGTTTCACAGTGAGTGTGTCTAAAGCAAAAAGGGTGGATGAATTCTTCTTATTCAATGCTGTTTGTTTTAGGTGATCAACATCCTCTATTGAACCCATCTTGATCTTGCTTTGTGATGCCCCACGTGCCTAGGTGGAGGGCCTGTCCCCTCTTTCCCACAAAAGGTTAAATGAAAGTTTTTGGTGTTTGTGACCAAAGGGGATCCTGCAGATCTTGGGGTTCATGTTACCCTTGAGCATAGACCCGTTGAACTCATCTTGGTCTGCTATGGTACTACAGCTGGACTCTCTTTGTCCGCTCCTTTTTGTGCCCACATGTGTAACAAGAATCACATGCGATATAATGGAGATTGTGCTGTCTCTCTTTTTTTGTTAGGCCGCGTTAGGATCTTCCAAAAATTATAGTTTTAGGTGTTTTATGCTACATCTGAACAGTTAGGTGCGTTTATCATTGTTTACTCAATAGGAAACATGTTTTTTTATTAAGCATCTTTGTGTTTAAATGTGTATTTTAAAGAGGTAAAAAAATTGGTTGATATTTTATCAAAATTTAACAATAAAACATTTACATTCCTTTGTCCCTTCTTGATGTTGATCACCAAAATTTAGTATATTCCCGTTGAACTCCATCTTAATCTTGATGTGCCATAGTACTACAGCTGGACTCCCTTTGTCCCTTCTTTTTTGTGCTCACATGCAGCAAAAGAATCACATGCTATATATATATATATAAACTATGGGTTTAATTTAGACAAAGATCAGCCCTTGGGTCAAGGGACTCTTATATATATACACATATGTATACAGTTTTTTTTCGGCAAATAAATAATTCAACAGCTGAAATGTTTTTGGCTTAAAACTATATTTTGTTAAAAAAACTGTGATCCAAGAGCCAATCTTGACTAACAAATTGAGTTGAAACTATATATATATATATATATATATATATATATATATATATATATATATATATATATATGAAAGGTGATTTTGTACCATCATACCATATCTTGGTAGGCAATATTGTTTGTATGATCTAACTATCAAATGGTAGATCTAACCATAAAGAAGTATTTACTACGGTTTATTTGCTGCATTAGAAGGTTTTATCATGTCTAATACATCATAAAATCCTATTTTTGAAACATTTCATAGTCAACTGCTCACAATTCATGAAAATAAGGATGGTTTGGAAATGGTATAAAGCATTGTATTTTAGTCAACTTTAACATATGAAAATAGTAAATAAAACATGTTAATAATGACTAAAAGGTTAGATTTTGCATTTGGAGATTAGATCGATGTAAATCAAGGGTGGTGTACACGACCATAAGTGACACAATACACCATATATATTAAGTCAACTTTAACATATGAAAATAGTAAGTAGAACATATTAAACATGATCCAAAGGTTAGATTTTGCATTTGAAGCTAGGATCTATGTAAATCATATATATATATATATATATATATATAAAGAGAGAGAGAGAGAGAGAGAGAGTAGGTTCTTGTGATATGTGCTTGATTGGTTTTTCAGATTTTTTAGTGTTTTGTTTGTAGTTCTGATCCTATAAATGTGTTGGGTATGGTAGATTTACGAGGAATCCACAAGTGGATCATGTGTTTTCAATGAAAAAATGATATTTGGAGCCTCAAAAATTTACAAATATTTTGGACCCTTGATTTTTTTAACCTTATAAAAATCCACCCATGTGTTGGAATCTATTGATCCCTATAAAATCAAGTACATAGATCACATCTGTATTGTTAGAGTTTACAAATAAAATGAAAAAAAACTGAAAAACACATCAAGCATGTAATGTTCATGCACCTATATATATAGTGTAGTGAGCAGGTACTTCAGCACCTATTTGAACATGATGGCTGTCCATCCTGCACTCGATGGACGGGCCAGCAAAAAAAAAGTAGTGTCAAAATGAAGTATTTTTTTGCCAAACGAGCATTAGAAGCCAAGAAAAAGATGCTAATGACCTTTAACGACATTTTTTGTCTCTGCTAATGCTCGTATGGGCGGAATTTCTCGTTTGCAGAACGCATGATGAACAGCCAGCATCTTCAAGTACGTGACAAGCACCTACGCACTACTATATATGTAGTGCAGCTTTCTATACCTTATATGTGGACGATGGGTCAACCAATAACTAGGTCAATTTAAAATTAAATATGACCAGCGGTATTCCAAACATCAAATTGGCTGGAAACGGATAAGGTGGACCACGATCTGCGTGACCCTACTGGTTTCCAGCCAATCCGATGTTGGATCATAGAAAGAAATGCTTGCATCTTAAACGTTAAGTGTATAGAAATTAACAAGACTCTCTTATATATATATATATATATATATATATATATATATATATATATATATATATATATAGAGAGAGAGAGAGAGAGAGAGAGAGAGCAATGCTATGCTGCAGGAGTACCTACCACGTACTAGAAATCATGGTTGTAGGCCTTATGGATGTAATCAACATAGTTTATTTGACAGGAATCATGCTTTAGATCATGTTTTTTGGACATAAAACTAATATTTTTTCAGTCAAGAAATTTTGATACATTGTAAGCTATTGATTTTTAAAGGTCTTAAAAAACATGCATATATGCTATAATCACATGATCCAAAACTTGTTTGCTACTAAATAATGCTTATAGATCATATCATAGAATCTGATCAACTAAAAAAGTTTAAGAAAATTGACAATTTAAAGTTTTTATTAGGTGGGAGTAGGTACTCTGGGAGCACGGTATCATTACCAATATATATGTGGTGATTGTATACCATGGTACCATACATTGGTGCACACTCTTGTTTGTGTAAATCTGTGGTAAATCCAACTATACTGATGTGTTTAACATGATTTTCTTACTGTTAGAAGGTTTTATTATAAGATACTGTTTTTGATAAGGTGAAAATCAACGGCTACAATTCATGAAAATAAGGATGGTTTAAAAATAGTATAAAACTTTATATCTGAGTCAATTTTAATACATGAAAGTAATTAATAGAACATGCTAAACATGATCTAATGGTTAGATTTTGCTTTTGGTGCTTAGATCTAAGTAAATCAAGTCTATACCACCATAAAAGTGTATACCAAAACTCTCTTTATATATATATATATATATAGAGAGAGAGAGAGAGTAGGGTGTATCATCGAACATCCAAAATGTCCTACGCAGATCGGATGAATTTGTGCTGCTGATAGTGTGCAATCAGCGTTGGAAATTTTTTTTGCATGAATACAGTCGGCGGTCAAAGACCGCCACTAAAGGCTTGTTTACCATACACTTGTGCGCATCCAATTTTTGTCCAATGAGACGTGACCCCCATTTGTATGTGTATATATATATATATATATATATATAGAGAGAGAGAGAGAGAGAGAGAGGTGAGTGTTAGGGATGAACATGGGTCAGATCCAGAAGAGAAGTGTCACAATTTTTTGCTGTTTTGGATCTGACTCACATGTATTTAGTTGTTCCGGATCTGACCTGGTTGCATTCCTAGTGAGTGTGGACACCATGTGTGCACTAGTGCCAGACACTGAAAAAATATGATATTATAACATTTGAAATTTAAAATATTGTGAGCGTCTGATTTTTCAATTCTTACATAAATCTGCTTATCTGGCTGATTCAAAACCCAATCCTCACTAATTCAATCATATAGAACAAATCTATATGGTTAGAATTTTAAAAATTTGATAAAATTTTGAGTACATTATGTGCTCACGGATACATCCATGCACATCTACCCTTTCTCTCTCTCTCTCTTAATATATATATTTAGAGAGAGAGAGAAGGGTGTAATATTGGATGCCCTTCTTGTCCGATATCGGTCGGACATGCCTGGTGCGTTCCATCTTCTTTTTTGTGCTAGTTTGACCTTGCGGTCATGACCGCCACTAAAGGCCTGGGCAGAAAACACGCCTTTAGCAGCGGTCTAGAAATGCCTCTAAAGGTCATTTTTTACAAAAAAAAATGATTTTTCCGCAGCTGATCTTGCGTGATCAAGTGTGAAAACGTGTATGATATCATAAATCACTTTGCGTGTTTGATCAGACTCTTCTCTCTCTATATACGTATATGAGAGAGAGAGCTTCTATGGTGGTACTGCACTAGCATAACCTATGGTGATGCACATTTGATTTGCATCGATCTAAGCTCTAAAAGAAAAATCTAACCTTTGTATCATGTTTAGCATGTTATATTTACTAATTTTATGTATTAAAGTAGCATGATGTTTTGTATTATTTTTAAAATACTCTTATTTTCATGAACTGTGAGCCATTGATTTCTCACCATCTCAAAAATGAAATCTTGTAGTGTATTAGACGTGATAAAACCTTTTAATATATCTGTATGGTTAGATCTACCATTTGGTAGCTAAATCCGTGCAAACAAGAGCTTGTACCACTGGGTTATGTGCAAACAGCAGGTGAACAATGCATTGAAAAAGAAAAAACATGCAAAAATTGCATCAGCAACTGCCGCTAAAGGCCTTTAGAGGTGCCACCTATTGCAATGAAAATTGAATCAACTCAGCCTGCATCGGCTTTTTCTCCATTCGATGCAAGGGCCGATTCGGACCTCTATAAAATCAGCCGATTCAAGCCCGGTTAGCTCAAGCTTGGTTTGTAAGTTTGAGGCTAAGTCAAACCCAGTCTCTACACCGTTTGGGCGATTCAGCCCAGTTAGCTCAAGCTTGGTTTGTAAGTGAGGCCAAGTCAAGCTCAGTCTCTACACAGTTCAGCCGATTCAAGCCCGGTTAGCTCAAACTTGGTTTATAAGTGAGGCTAAGTCAAGCTCAGTCTCTGCCCCGTTCGGCTGATTCAGGCCCAGTTAGCTTAAGCTTGGTTTGTAAGTTTGAGGTTAAGTCAAGCTCCGTCTCTACACCGTTCCAAGTGTGGGCAAAGCATTGGAATTTCTTTTTCAACTTAGGGTATGTTTGCTTTGAAGTCATATGAATCAGAATCACAGGGACCCCTTGCAATTCAAATTCTAGGGAGAATGTGAAATAAACGGCAGCTCATTTGTAAAAAACAAACAAAGTCATTTTTTCGCCACTTCATTTTCTCACATTTGTTTAGGCATGAGAAAATGGAGAAAAATGATGATCATTCTCTCATGTGTCTGAGAGAATGGTTCTCATAGGCATAGTGACAACCGTTAAAAACAGCAAAATCTTGTTTTTCAAAAACTTGCGAGAATTTGAAAATTTTTCATAAATCTCACATTTTTTGGCAAAATCTTGGCAATAAATTAGAAAATATAAAAAAAATATTTTTTTATAAGAAAATATTAATAAAAAATATTTAAAAATAAAAATACACGGTTTTTTCATGATAAATAAATGTTTAAAACATAAATATCATGTTTAAATCATGGTATTTATGTTTTTCATAAATCATCGATATTTTGAAAATCTCAAGAGAAATTGCCGTTTTAAACTTTCAGGCAATTTCTCGTGATATTATCGCCAGACTTTTCATAAATCTCGCGATATTTGTCACTATGCTCATAGGGCATAAACAAACGTACTTCTTTGCTCACTATAATGATTCACATGATTCGTAATAGCACATGAGAAAACGGCTCATTAATTCTCTGATGCTCCATTCTCTTCAGTTTTCTGTGACGTGAGATTGGAGCCGATGCGAATCATTCTTCCATTTGGGTGAGGGAATGATTTTATCAGATTTAAACAAATGTCCCAATACAGCAAATTTGATATTTAGAGGTGGTCAAAACTGTTACTAAAACCCACAAAAGCCGTCGTTGTATTTATAAGACCATCGCTATAGCTTTCGTGACTAAAACATCTAATGACAGTAACTGATTGTCACTGTTGTATAGCTTGCTATTAGCGACCACCTTTAGAGACAGCTTTAACCGCTACAAGATCTTCTATTGAATAGTGATGGCTTAGACTGTCACTAAAGGTGTTTCGTTAAGAAAAAATAAAAAAGATCATTAGTGACAGCTTAAGCCGTCACAAATAGACATATGCTAATAAATATATAAAATATTAGCTTATACATATATAATGTGAGAAAGAGAGAGAAGTACCCAATTATATATACAGACAACACACATAGAATATGGCTCTTAGAAAAATATAATTGAAATTAAGCCACAAAATCATCTATGCTCAAAACCACTGTTCATTTTTTAAATTGAGCTGCTACAGCAAGATAACCAGAATGATCCTGTTAACTTTAAAATTGTACGTGCTGTAATAAGATAACCAGAATGCAACTGTTCATTTTACGATAGGCGTTGCTATAGCAAAATGATCAGAATCCCTTCTAAAAGACAACAACAGCAAAGGCAAATTATTACAAATGTAAACTAAGGAAAAGTTCCATACACAGATCTTGTTTAATGCAACATTTAAGGCTTCTTTAAATGGATGATCATGATATCTACTGTAGACAAGCTCTTTACATGGCAAAAAACTGCACATAAAGAGTGGTAAACCGCTGCCTAATTATGACAATTATAAGCAAAACAAAACTTTGAGAGTTACATATGTAACCTTCAAAATCCAGAACAACCTGCCCTCCACTCGCCCTTGTCCTCCTGCACTGCACTATCTGCAAAGAAAAGAAATACATAGGAAGACAACCCTATTGTACAACAAAGTCCCTAGTTTCAGATTTTTCAAGTGCAATGAGTTATTATGGTGTCTCCTATTTTGCCTATCAAAAAAAGGATGTCTCCTATTTTGTTGTTGGTACAATTACAGACAGTAATATGGAAAAAGTCGACAACAGCAATTTACTTGGTCCTCAAACTTCTTCATTTGGTGCAATTTTGTCTACAAGAGCTATGGAAAATGGTTTTTTCTTGTGATCATCAGCAACCTTCTGCCAACCATAGGCGGAGCTGGGGGGGGCAGGACTGGGCTGTAGCCCAGTCCCGCCTCCCGAAACAGTTAATTTTTTTTTTTTTTTGTAAAAGCCCAGTCCTAGCCCAGCCCTGATTCCATATGAAATAGATTTTTATCCATTTTTTTAGCCCAGTCATAGCCCAGCCCTGACTGCAGCAAATAGTTTGATTTGTCCATATGAAATAGATTTTTATTAATAATTGTAGCCATTTTTTATTTTGTCTCAATTTTTTTTTCGGGGGCGCTGCCCCGAACCCTCGACTATCAAACCAGTTTTTTTTTTCCTACACCCCTGTTTGTCCCCCCCCCCCCCCCTCACATGAATCCTAGCTACGCCACTGCTGCCAACACCTTACTACAAATGCGCTTTTCCAAGTCTGTCCGCATTTTCAGGGCTAGAACCATCCATAGGCATAACCTATATTAGCAAGAACCAAGATTGACATGCCGCATCAGAAGGGAATGGCTTGTGGTACTCTTTTTGTGGTTTCTCATTACTTAGTATGTTTATGCTAGATCATAACCATGCAATTTTGTAGAAGCATGGCATTAATTATTTCATTTCCCAGGATAGGGTGTGTTTGTTTGTATATGCACAGACACATGCACAGAGAGGGCGTTAAAAGGTGTGGTTTACATATCTGTTTGCACTTGATTATCAATTCAACTTTCTAGTTTCATACAGTTTAATAAAAGATAATTACAGAGTTGTCCTATCTTCAAATAAATATTTAGGTCTATAGAAAAAAAATGGAATCAAACCATATCAAACTTAACGCTCTTCTAAGAAAGAACATCATGTTGCACTTTTAAACAATTGAAAAAAACATCCGAACGATCTGCTCATGGTGTATCTGTAACTACCTTGACATTTCACAGACCAAAATACAAGAAACCTGAACACATAACATTCTGAATAATTTGAAATACAATTTTATCAGATTTCTAATGGAACAAATCTATAAATAAAAGAGCTGTATATACAACAAAGAAAGCATTTTCTCGTAATTAGCAGATCCATTCCTTGCTATTTAGTCTATAGCTGAAGTCAGAAGCATCCCATTCCAAAATAAATTAATCTTAGTTTGGTAAAGCTTTTGCACATTTAGAAAGATTTTTACGGTCCAATGAAATTCAGACAAAAATTTTCCTTGGAAGTGTTAATCATAAATGGGAAAAAAAATCATTGAATACCTCATCATCAGATAGATACATAAGGCGCCAGTTTGAAAAAATCAAGTCAAACTATTTAGGTGCAAACTGGAGCTCCAGATACGACATCAGCACACATAAACTTTGTATTCTTAAAATGCCCATTAACACTTTCATTCTGCAAAACAACAATTCCAAAAACTCTAATGTTGTAACAGATCCAGCCACCTTTGCTAACTCGCCTTTGAAGCTCCCCTAACTCAAGAACAACCTTGTACTCAAAATCTGTAAGGGATAACACCTGCATATAGAACAACTCACTATAAGAAATTACCTCTTTATATGTGCTCCAGAAATGAGGCACCTTTACTCGCCCAAAATATTTTAGCGCAAGTAAAGTAAATACCTTTACCGGCCTCAAAATATTTCACGCTAGTAAAAGTTAAAGTTTACTGGCGCAAATATATTTTGCGCCAACAAATACTTAAAACTGTGAAAAAAATTTCCTTTAGTGGTAAGAAATATGTTAGCACCAGTAAAGTAAATCTTTACATCTTTACATGCATGAAACTAGATCGCTCTAGTAAAGGCTATTACTAAACAAAAATACAAAATATGTTTTTTAGTCTTTCCTGGCACAAAAAAAAATTACACCAATAAAGGCATATTCAAACATTAAAAACAAAGAAGGTTAGGGAAGTCCAGATCTCTCAAACCTTCTCTCTCTCCCTTCCCCCTCTCTTCCCCTCTCTCTCTCGTCATTGTCCCCTCTTTGTGGCCCTCCCCCCCCCCCCCCCCCCCCCCTCCCCTCTCTCTGTGTCCTCCACTCTCTCTCTCTTGCCCCATTTCTATCTCCTTTGCTGATGTTTAGCAGTCTTGATCACGTTATATTCATCGACAAGGTAAATGTATTTTTTACATATAATTTAGATTTTAAGGTTTTTTATATTACTTGCCTATTTTGATATTTATTTATTAAATGCATGTTAAACATGTGTTTTTCATATATGATTTAGATTTTAAAAGTTTTACATATTAATTATTTATTTTTGAATGCATGCTAAATGTGTTTTTTGTTTCATTTGTGACTTAGATTTTAGAGGTTTTACTTATTAATTTTTTTTATGATTTATTTATTGAATGCATGCTAAATGTATTTTTTTATATATGATAGATTTTAGGGATTTTACATATTAATAGCCTATTTTGTGATTGATTTTGTTGAATGTATGATAAATGTATTTTTTCATATATGATTTATATTTTAAGGTTTTTATATTTTAATTTTATATTTTATGATTTATTTATTGAATGCATGTTAAATATTTTTTTATATGATTTTGATTTTAAGGGTTTTATATTTTATTTTCTATCTTATCATTTATTTAGTGAATTCATCCTAAATGTGCTTTTTTCATATATGACTTAGATTTTTGGGATTTTATATATTAATTACTTATTTTATGATTTATTTATTAAATATATGTTAAATATATTTTTTTCATATATGACTTAGCTTTTAGGGGTTTTACATATTAATTATTCATTTTATGATTTATTTATTGAATGCATGTTAAATATATATTTTTTATATATGACTTAGATTTTAGGGATTTTACATATTAATTGTCTATTTTATGATTTATTTATTGAATGCAAGCTAAATATAATTTTTTCATATATAACTTAGATTTTTAGAGTTTTATATATTAATCGCTTATTTTATAATTTATTTATTGAATGCATACTAAATATATATTTTTGTTTATATATAATATAGATTTGGAGAGTTTTATTGAATACATGCTAAATGTTCAAAGTGTAAATGACGATGAACTGGAATCATATTCAGTTAGTGAAATATGTACTATTGAAGTTGTCCAAAATATAAATGATGATGTTGGTATAGATTGAATCTAGACAGATATCCTTGGAACAAACATTGAAAACCCAATCGAAACACCTATAGAAAAATATTTACATGATAGTGGTAGGTTTTTATTTGTTAATGCATATTTTGAATATTAATTTTATCTGTTATTTTGCTAACTTATTATTAAAATTTTAACATATTCTTCTTAAGCGGGTATCATCACAAGCATCGATGCAAGAATCTTATATATTCATTGACTCATCAGGTATTTATGTATTTATGCATTGTTTTATTTTTTATAATAACTAACAAATTATTAATGCATGTCTTATTAATGTTTTACCTACAATAGGCATTTGCCAAGGACAAAAGCATAAGTTCGGCATTAATACAAATGGTCAACTCATAAGAGAAGAGACATTACTTCTAAGTTGCTTCATAAGAATGTTGGCACGAGATCTTGACCACACACCTTTACATTTTACTTCCTAACATTCATTATTATATTTTTAAGAATGAATGAATGAATGATAAAAAAAAAAAAAAAGAGATCTTTACTGGTGCAAAAATTTTCCATAACAGTAAAGATATTTTTTACATATGAGAAAATATATTTACTGGCACAAAATTTGCACCAAAAAAGAGTTCTTTACTGGCGCAATTTTTGCACCAATAAAAAGATCTTTATTGGCACAAATTTCATGCCAATAAAGATATTTTCACTTTTTTTTAAATATCTCTATTGGGACTAAATGTGTGCTAGTAAAAAGAACTTTATTGGTGCAAAATTTGCGCTAGTAAAGAGCTCTTTATTGGCACAAATTTTGCTGTAGTAAATATATTTTTTGCATTTTAATTTTAAAAAATTTATCGTCTTTATTGCCGTGAGGTCTATCGACAAGGGCTAGATTGGCGCACTTACTGGTGCTTGGCAGTAAAGGTGAGCTTTTTTATAGTGACTTAAGCCTCTATGAGATAAATTATTAAAAAAAAAACTCAAATGCACAAAGCATGATGGAAAGAAGGGGGAAAAGTTCAAGTTCAAATCACTCTGGAGTGATTTCCATATATTCGTGAGAACTTGTGATGCATGCATCTGCCTAGCTGTACGAGACATTTAACAATGAAAGAGAGCTTGATTGTTCACAACCATCTACTACGAGATGCATAGATCTGCCGTCCAATTTAATACTTCAAATCAATGTGCATGCAAGACATTAAACCAATTTTCTTAGTATTATGTTCTTTGTTCTCCTTTTATTTATTTTTCTTCTGCATTTTTTACGATTATGAACATATAAACTGTAAAGTAGCATTTAAAGCAGTTGAAAATGAAGAACCTACTAACAGGCAGGGATGGCAGTCGACCAGGGGAAAATGGGGCCCGCCCCGCCTCACCCTGTTTGGACCAGGGATGGAGTACATGAAACGAGGATGGAGGCGGAGATGGAGGTTAAAATCAAAACCTGTGTGGGGATTGACTTGCGCTTTTTCCCGTCTCTAATCCCTGCCTTGCCCCACTCTGTCCCGTCCTGATCCTTCTTTAGGGATGGCAGTGGACCGAGGAGAAACGGGGACCCGCCTCACCCCTTTTGGACCAGAAATGGAGGACATGAAACGGGGATGGAGGTTAAAATCAAGACCCGTGCGGGGATGGAGGGCAGGAATTTGAGATGGGGTAGGGTTGGAGACCTTGTCCCCCGCCCCGCCCCGCCCCGCCCCATCCACTGCCATACCTACTAACAGGTTCTTATAAAATCAAGCCAAATTCAATGTCATCATCGCCTCAACCATCAGATCCACCGAGTGCTCGGTCCAATAACTCTTCTGAACCTCTCTTTAGTCTAACCAATCAAACAACTAAACACTCCAATGCACACAATTCATCGCACTCAAAACACTATAAAGCAATGACTAAGGATGTAAATGGATCCAGATTTATCGGATATCAAATGAATACTACTCTGTTTATCCAGATTTGGTAAGCCAAAACCATACTCACATCCGATATCTGAATTTGATGGATATCCAAATCGATTTGTATGTACCCGGTTGGTAGTCCATTCAAATTTCTCGCAACATAAGAAACACAAAACGATTGTTTATATATCATAATCGCTCATCTTATAGGTATTGCCCAAAATCATCGAGTGTACTATTTATGCTGCAATTTTTTTCTATACTTTGTTCATAATATTTATGTTATCTTTTAGTCACTACTATCATGAATGTTGCTCAAGTAAAGATTTAGTTTACTTTTTTTTTTCATATTAAATCACCATTAGCATTTTTCATTTCACATGCAATTCTTGATTTAAGCAAGTCTTATTTTAGTATCTATGAAGTCGGGATGTTGCATTTCAATTCATTAATGATCTATCCTGACTATAGGATCAGTTTCTCTTGTTTTTTTTTTAAGAAGACAGATATTTAAATTTTTATTTAAATAGGATAAATTAGAAGAAGACAGAGATTTATTTAAATAGGAAAGAAAAATCCCAAGCGCTTAAGCTTAGAGTGTGTGAGATCAAAGGAGCGGCCAAGTGCCATAGCCAATCACATGTTCCCATTGTATTGGGCTCACAGTTATAGAGTGCAGGCTCCACATGAAATGCTGTCATGTGATTGGTTGTGTCAAATAGTCATGGCACTTGGCGGTTGTCTGGATCCCTGCTTCTAGTAAAATGGGATGGCCCGAACCTCCAAAACATGATTTGAGGAGGAGTTGCATACAGTGGGGTAGGCTCGCCATATATGTAGAACTGGTGGAAAACATACTACTATTGAGTGTAGCCAAAGAATGGAATCAGCCTGGTGGTGGGCCGGCTTGAGATGGGCAATGCAGGCGAGTAGGCACCAATGAGGGCTCGGCTTGTCTGGTAGGAGCAGCTAGTGCATGCCACCTTGTCTTGGGACGTTGCAGGTTCAAAACCCAATGGTAAAGTTGTATAACCGGGTCTGCCTATCCCCAGCTTGACTTTCAAAAAAAATGCAGGCGAGTAGGCGGAAGAGGAGATCCTACTCATAAGTTGATAGTGGCCTAGAAAACTCCAGGGACCAGCCTTGAGCACGGTTCCAAGAAAAAGCCGCAACATGTGCTTAGTCTACAATTGTAATCTCCATCTTGTTGGCTCTTTACCTTTGAGATGAGTGGGTCTCACCCTTAATGATATCTCACTACTTAGAATCTTTGATGTAATTCTTCCCATCTTGACATCAAATTCATAATGAGATTTTTTTTCAAAAAAAAAATAAAGAAGATGCTGCACACTTATTCTGATGCCTGAAAATAGCGAAGAGCTCTAGAAAACAATCTTGCAGAGGCCCCAAATTTAACCAGTCCAATCATCCAAGCAGAATAAGTCGTCTGTGCCATTACCCAGCATAGGTCTGATTGAAGAGCTGAAAGATGGCCATGATTTCAACCAGCCCTTTCAAAGAGGAGACTTGGGCTGGTTGTTAGCCTACGGCTGCCACTGCCATGGCCTAGAGGTAAGAGGTGTTTTTTCTTTTAGGAATGATTCTCAGGGGCGCAAGGTTTTGCAGAAGTACCACCATCTCTTGGCTAATAAAGCGATATTAAACTGATAAATATCTCGAATCCCAAGACCACCTCGTGAGACTGGTAATATACAATCCGAGTGGCCGCTCCAAAGAAAGCTGCTGAAAATACTTGTGAGGCACTTAGAAACATGTTTTAGGCACGAGATAAAGTCATAAAATAACACGGAATAGAGGGAAGCACATGCCTGATCATGACTGCACAACGGCCGGTTTGAGAGAGAGATTGGAGAACGGATCCCATAACTTGAAATAGGATGGGTTCCATCATACATTCAACCCTAACCATCCAGCCAGAACCATCTAACCATTGATTGAATGTATGATAGAACCCATCCTATTTCAGGGATCCGTGTTCAAGATATCCTGAGCGCCAAGACTAGAGTTTATTAGCGACCCACTGAAGTAAATGCTCTCAGCTATGCTTTCTTAGCTTGAAACAATCAATAGGCACTCCAAGGCACCAAAAAGGCATCTCGAGATGATAGTAGCTGCCAACTTGATCAAGTGGTTTGATATTAAAAATTAAACCATGATTTGTGATTTGTCCTCATTAATATTAATACCTCAAATATAAGCCAAGATCCAAAGAATAAAATAAATCCTTGCCATTTGTTGAACATTTGCACGCCCAAAAATCAATAGGTTATCAACAAACTGTTGAGTGTGGAAGGTAGCTACAATGGAAGCAGACCAGGTTGAGAAAACCGATGTCGATTGCTCTCCTGAAGATCACAGTAAGGCTCTCTGCGATCAGATTGTACAAAAGTGAGGAGAGGGGACAACCCTGACGCAACCCTCTCCTGACTTTGAAACAAGCACCAGTCTTCCCGTTCACACGAGCAGCAATCACTACAAGAAATCTGTGTTTTACTAGCGCACCTTGGCGGTAGCGCCAGCGTAAAACGCCTTTTACTGGTGCAGAAAGGGGTTGCGTCAAAAAAATGGCTTACACTGGCACAGGGAAATTCAGCGCCACTGAAAATATCTTTTCTGGCCCAATACAAATTAGCTCTTGAAGCCTAGAAATCTAAGATTGGCTGAAGCCTTATATTTGGTGAGCTGCCAAACAACCAATCTATTTTCTTCTACAGGGATGATTGCTTGTAAGCGATGCATTATCGAATTTAGAGATAGACATGAACAGGTTGTTGTGCAAGGAACCACCTTCTTCAGATGGCTTATCGAACAAGTGTCGAAAACATTCAGTCACCCTTACAAGAATATCATTTCTCGTGAATGGTTAACTCCCGAATAGTTATATGTGGGATTTGATTAAGCATTTTCCTCTTGCAGGCTCTATGATGAAAGAAGCTTGTGTTTGAATCTCCCCACCACAGATTACATTCTTTATCCTCCATTCTTTTATACGAAACTGATATCAGAAGTTGATGCAGAGTCGTCATTTATGAGGGATGCAAGCTCTTGTTCCCAAGAATTGATTAAATTGAATTTATGGACCTTATTCTCCCTTAGCCATCGTTTAATCTCCCAGAAGCTAAGCTTTGATTCAATCCTATGATCAGTTCACTTCCCATGAACACAAACTGACCATGTGGAGGCGATTAGATGGCGAAACCCATGCTCGTGCAGCCACCAAAATCAAACCTGAAACACCCAGGGTAGGAAATCGAACTCCCAAGTGATAATAATTGGCCTGTGATCAGAAACAGTGCAGGCGGGATTGAGAGAGCTAAGCCTAGGGCCAAAGCCAGAAAAGATTGTGATTCTGTCAAGAAAGTGAGAGCGGAAAATGAGGTACTTTTAAAATTTTAGAAAGAGAGAAGCGCACGGCAACTTAGAAGCCAACTAGAAATCGTCTCCAAAGCAAGAAAAAAAGTGAACCAAAAGAAATAAAGAGAGAAGTGACCTAGGATTAAAGTGGAAAGCGAATAGGAATCCAGTATTGAGCAAAAAAAATTTGTTAAAAACTCCAATACTCAAAAAAAAAAAAAATCAGTTCCTGATATTAGGAAGCTAGTGAGAAGCAGCTGAAAGCAAAATGACTTCCCTATAATAAAAAGTGTGCTTTCCCTTTAAAAAGATTGCTTCCCCTGCTTTTCAAAAGCGACACGATTCGTGCTTTCAAAATACATTTGTGAGTCCTATAGCATTTTCGGTAACCCTGGTCAAGATGGCGACCTTCACTTATTAGCAAAATCAAGAACTGATTGTGAAGTACTCTGTCAAGACGCGAAAGGAGGAGGCCAAAGCAAGAACATATTGTGTTCTTATCTTGTTAACCTATCATTCCTTTTGTTTTAATGCATTGCAAAAAGCTACCTAACTTATTAATTATTTGCAAATAACACCTAAAGTTTTTATTATTACATTTAACTGCCAGCTTTTTTTAATTTACTGCAAAGATACTCTTGGTCATGCATAAAATCATTCAGTGAAGCTCCGTCCAATCAAACAAAATGACTAAAATATGCCCTCATTGTTGATGTACTTATCAAAAGACATAAGACAGCATTGTTTTTTCATAAAAGTAGGACAATTATGTGATTTTATACTTTTGAAATATGTTCTGATAAGTAGTAGGCAGTTGTATGTAATAACTCAAATGTTGATTGGTTTTTTGCACATTTTTCTTTAAATTATAGAAATGTTGGTGGCTCCAAAATTTAAAAACAATGATAATTGGGATTGACAGCATCATGATTCATGTATTCATACTTGGAGTTGTATAGGGTGATCCTTTATCATATCTCAATCCATTTGGCTTCTGTCCTTGTCAAATCTAAATTTACGTGTACTTGAATAAAATTTGGGAAACCATATCAATGGCATAATTGGATTTGTAAGGGGTTTATCAAATCTAAATAAGCAAGTTTCCATCAGTTGAAAATGTGCATTATTACAAGTAGATCATAGGTCAAGTAAAACTCCCATCCAAAACATGTGTCACAAAGATACAGGCATGACCCGATACACGACTCGACACGCATGTTCAAAAACTTTTTTAAAAAATAAGAAACAGCAACACAGATTTTTTGAATATTTTAATCAATAAAAAACTATTTTTTATGTTTTAATATATATAAGTGTGTTCTTACTGAAATTCAAGTTTGGGTTGGCACTTTCCATACCCATACCCAAAAATTCAAGTTTGGGTTGGCACTTTCCATACCCATACCCAAAAAAATTCAAGTTTGAGTCGGCATGAACTGAATATGTGCGGATCTGAACCAAACCTAGCCAGTTTGAGGTAGGGATGACCATTGGGCTGGGTGCCTGATGGACTGTCGGGTACCTGGCCTGAACAGGGTCCGGCACGGGTGGCACAATGCAGCCCCAGGTTGAGAAAACTTGGGCCGGGCCCAGCCCGATTAAATAATTGGGCTCGTATCAGGCCGGACCACTGTGTAAAATACACAGGGCCTGATAAGCGGTTGACTGGGTCCGGCCTGTCGGGCCCTAATTGGGTCAACCCCATGGCCATCCCTACCTCAAAGATATACACGTGTTGGACTCTGGTCGGATATAATGAGGTGCTGCTTAATTGAGATTGGAGTCAGATGGAGAAAGCCCTTACCCAAGCCCGGATCCACTTCACTAGATATCTTATTTACAGGGATGTAAACAGTTAGGATTCTAGTTGAATATCAATCCTTTTAATCGGATTCAGTGGCCAAAGTTGGATTTGATTGGTAGTCAAATCTGGAATTGGCATCAAGTTTTGATTATTAATCCAAATACATGTAAATGTTGAACTTTAAGCAAGCTAGATCCAGATTCAGTTTTGGTGGATATCCATCCAACTCCAAATTTTCTAGATCTGATTAGGTTGGACTTTGTAATGCCTAGATCTGACCTGAGTCCAACCCATTTGTATCGCTACTTGGTTGGATTTTGAATTTGCATGTAAAGTGTGACAAATATCACGAGATTTATGAAAAGTCGTGAAAATATCACGAGAAATTACCTAAAAGGTTTAAACTTTAATTTCTCATGATATTTTTAAAATAAATAAATATCATGATTTTTTCATAGAAACATAAATATCAAGTTTTAAACAAGATATTTATGTTTTTTATCGACTATTTATCATAAAAAAACATGCGGTTTGTTTTTATTTTTTATAAAAAATATTTTTATATTTTTAATCTATTTTTATTGCTTATATATTGCCAACAAATGTGATTTTTTCTAATTTTTTTTATTTCCCATTAGTTTTTGGCTGCCGATATTTTGTCGTTTTAACTTTTGTCACTATGCATGTAATCAGAGTCGGGCCCAGACACACTCGATATAAATTTATATTTGGATCAGGACAGCTCTAAATTCACAAAACCAAATCCGACCAAATTAGCTACTGAGATCTGATACTCTTAACAGAGTTTGGGTAAATAAATTCAATTTAGTTGGAATCCATGTTGGAAAGACACGGAAATGAGCCATGACTTTTTTTTTATTGAAAGGCAAGCTGGGGTTAAGCAGACCCCTACCAGATATCTCTTAAGCCCTATGTGGCAGAGGGATTCGAACCTGGGTCTTCAGCTTGGCACAGGACTCCGCTTACCACATCGTGGTTGACATGAACCATGACTTGATACATGTAGAAGAAGCAAGTTTACAAATCTTTCAAAAAATTAGGACACAAGGACACTGATTTTTAACCAATTTAAAATATTTTTCCTTATTTGAATATAAGTATGATTAAAACTATTAAACTTATTAAAAAATAATGCATTATCCAGCCATGATTTTCTAGATGCCATCCATCGCACAGTTAAACAACATTCAAGAGACTAATTTATTTCTGTCAAAGGTGTTCCTGCGCCCCCTAAAAATTTTTTTTTTGAGATAAAATAAAAAATGGCTACAATTATTAATAAAAATCTATTTCATATGGACACATCAAACTATTTGCTGCAGTCAGGGCTGGACTGGGCTACAAAAATGGATAAAAATCTATTTCATATGGAATCAGGGCTAGGCTAGGACTGGGCTTTTAATTTTTTACTTTTTAATTTTTAACTGGGCCGGGAGGCAGGACTGGGCTACAGCTCATAAGATTTAGAAAGTGAATCTCATTTGCACAGCACCCCCACAAGCAATAGAGTGTAGTTTTTAACAATCTGACAAACTTTCTCTTGTTTTGTTCTCATGAAATTAGAATTCTCATAAGATTTAGAAAGTGAATCTCATTGTGCTTGTTTTGTTCTCATGAGATTCGAATTCTCATAAGATTTAGAAAGTGAATCTCATTTGCACAGCACACCCACAAGCATGGGCGTAGCTAGGATTCAAGGGGGGGGGGGGGGGGGGGGGCAAAGAGGGGTGTAACAAAAAAAATTGGTGTGATAGTCTGGGGTTCAGGGGCAGCGCCCCCTAAAATTTTTTTTTTGAGATAAAATAAAAAATGGCTACAATTATTAATAAAAATCTATTTCATATGGACACATCAAACTATTTGCTGCAGTCAGGGCTGGGCTAGGACTGGGCTACAAAAATGGATAAAAAACTATTTCATATGGAATCAGGGCTGGGCTGGGCTGGGCTAGGACTGAGCTTTTAATTTTTTACTTTTTTATTTTTAACTGGGCCGGGAGGCAGGACTGGGCTACAACTCAGTTCTGAAACCCCCCCCCCCCCCCCAGCTCCGCCTATGCCCACAAGCAACCAAACATACCCATAGAATATAGTTTTTAACAATGTGACAAACTTTCTCTTGTTTTGTTTATCTTGCTAAACTTATTTTATGAGTTGGAACAAGGATAGCAGGAAACACACTATAAGAGGATGAGAAACTTGTTTATTGAAAAACTGTTTCTGAAAAGGAAAACATTGTCTTTATGAAACTTTTAGAAAACACTAAGGCCCTGTTTGGAAACTAGTAGCTGGGATGGGAAGTGGCATGACGGAGGTGGTAGCTGTCAATTCCATGCTTTAGTGTAAACACAATGTCACTTCTCATCATGCATTAACTCCCATCCCAGTTACCAGTTTCCAAACAGCAACCAGGTGATACTTTGACCAACTTTTTGCCAAATGCATCTACTATCCCAGTTCCTAGATTCCAAACAGGGCACAAAAGATTTATCAGAAAAGTGTTTCCCATACCTTTCTCTTTAGTGGGATACATGTTCCTCATGTTTGGTTTCATTAATTTATTATGTTATTAACTTTTTTTTCTTAAACGTTTCTCAATCATATCTCTATTCGTTTTCAATTTCTATTTTCCTTTTTGTCAACCTTGGTTCGAACTATAGTTAATGGAAGTGCCTATATAGGGGAAGCAGGCTTTCCATTTGTGAGAAACTCACTTCCTCACATTTCTTCCTCCCCTTTCTTTTATTTTTTATGATTTTTATATTAATATTTATTTTTTTGCTTCTTCCTTTATTCCTCCATGCTTCCTCTCGCTTCTCACTAGTTTCTCCTTATTTTCATTCACGTTTTCTTTTCTTTTTAGCTTCTCTCATGCTTCCATAATCGCTTCCAAAGCAACTCCTGTTTCCCGCTTCCCGCTTCACACTACTTGTTAAGACTCGCTTTCAGCTTCACGCATCCTTTCCGTATCCATTTAGCTTCCTGGTGAATGTGTTCGAGCAAGCTCACGATTCGGACACGGGGTGAATCACGAGCTTTCTCTCACGTGGAGTGCATCCCACTACCGTAGCGTTTAGTCCATATCGGGCAAGGGGCCGGGGATCCAAAACGCCGCAACCATTCTTTGGTGGCCTGGCCCCTTCTCAACCGGAATCTTGGGTCCGAACCCAACTCTCTTCCACCACCCGCCCACCACCACCACCACCACCCCCACGAAGCGATCCTACGGGCATGGGTGACACCAAGCACGTCCCACCCTCCTCCTCCTCCTCCTCCTCCTATTCTCCCCAACACAATCACCCCCACGCGTTCCCTCTGTTGTCCAAATCGGACGAATTCGCTACGTAAACCACGTTTTCCTGGCGCACCCAGTTTCCATCCAATGGGGAAGGCCCAGACTCCTCTTCCCACGCCCCCTGGTATGGATTCCCCCCCTACCCATCTTCTCGTATGTTCCTAATTTTCACGGTGCAACCAACAATTTGATGGAATTGGCAAGTGGGTTTGTCTCCTTTCGTCTTTTTTCAGCAGCAATCTGGGTTCGATGATTCGTCCAAAATTTTCCAGCTTTTAGTGTGTGTTTTGGTAATTTGTATGTTTGTTGTGAATTACGGTTTGGATTGCATCAATCTCATCATTGTTTGGATTCTAGCTGGAGAACATTAATGTGGGTTTACATAGTTTGTGGTTGTCGAGGCTTTTTTATATTTTTTTAGTTGATTTAGCATATTGGTGATGACGCAGATGAATTCTTATGTTTTTTTTGGTTTGTGGTTATGGGTTTTTTTTTTTGGAGTTTTCTAGTTGATTTAGTATGTTAGTGATGATGCAATTATTAACTGGAACCGTTTTGGGGTAGAATATGTCGATGGTGATTCTTTTATTTCAGTTGAAGTTGGTGGGTACACGAGATTTAGCTCTGGAACTAATAGACGTGGTTGAGGAAATTCGGCTGTCACAATTGTCATTTCTTTTGTATGAGAGAATTCACAACCATATGTAGCTAGGCCGTTTGGAATGGGACTTTGGAACACACTGATGGCAAGTTTAGTTTTGTTGGTATTGACAGGAAGGGATAAAAACGCAGTGTATTTAGTTCATGTGAGTAATATGTCATTTAATCGAAAAAAAAGATGGTTTGAACATGTTGCATGGAGACCTGCCACAGCACAGATAAGACATATTGACATGATGAAAGTGGAAGGAATTTAAAAAAGCTGAATACCATTGAAGACTTGGAGGGGGGGCAGTGAGAGGTGGTTTGAAGGATTGTAAGGTGGCCACAATGTAATTTTAGAGAGGAATGGAGAAACACGACTTGTAAAGCCGACTCCATTTGGCCAGGATAGGGCATGATGATGCCAATGATGGTAAATATACCTTGGACTTAATTGGCAACCGATGCTGAGAAACCTTATGTGTTGAAATTCATTAGCCTGACTTCATGGCGTGCTCATATCAGTGTCAACTGGTTCGTCATACTGGAAAAGTGATCTGGATCTAGTGCTTAGAGGCATTCTAAATGGTAGCTACATTGCTGTGATCTTTCTTTTTGATAAGCAAGCAAGCCATGATGCCCATTTTCTCTCATGCTGGCTGGTGCTTTTAGACGAAACTATTACACTTGACTATTGGCTGTCAATTGGAGGGATCAAAGTGGTGGTGAAGTCCATATAGATGAAGAGCTGTCCGCGAGGCAGAACCTTTTTGTGGGTGCTGTGATCACATCTTAAACTGATATACTTGGACCTTTTGAGGTTTCAACAGCTAGTATCAAGCTGAAAAGTGGAACCAATTCAGTGGTCAAACAGTTGTTACAGGGAACATAAAATATTTAAGAATGCCCTCTATTTCTGATACTTACAACATTGGGTTAGTCACGTGCGTACATGATCAAAGGGGCAGTCATTAACAGAGTTATATGGGTGACTTCTGGAAAAAACTAGGACAACTTACACAATTGGCAACAAATTTTGAGGCAGTTTTTCCCAACCAGACTTCATAGTCATGCAACCATTTTCCTAAAAGGTTGTGTTTTCATGTTTTTGGTAACGTAGTTGGTAAGAAAAAGTTTTTAAGCTTAAAAATGCTATCATATAGAGGAATGTACAATGATGAACTTCTGCATGTTTTATGTGTACACTTTTTTTTCTAAGTTGGATGGACTGATGGACTATATGTAAGTTTCTGAGTTTGAAACTCACTTTGTTTCCCAATGAAGAATGTCATTTCTTGGTTTTCTCATCTTGTTGAGGCTTTTGCATCGAAAGCTAACCAATGTTAAAATCACTGTGCGGTAGATATATTGAAGTTGAAATACTCTGTGTATTTCATAGAGATAAGAGGCTACGTTATTTAGTCATCAAAATGGAGCATATTTATGTGGTATCTGTAATATTTTTCACAAACAATATTAATTAAATGTGCCCCTCATTGAACGGTTTATCTGTCTGTTTGTAGTCCATATTAATTTACTCGTGCTGCTTTGTCATCCCTGCAGAAACATGTGATATGCAGTCTGAAGAGGAAAAAGTCCCATCTGTGAAGAACAAGAAAAGAAAGCTAAAGACCCCATCTCAAGTTGAGGCACTAGAAAAATTTTATGATGGTAAATATCCTTGATTTGCAGACTTTCTGCAGCTCATCTTATCTTCATTTAGTTTTATATTAGAACTAATCTGGATAAAGTTATACTGTTTTGTCTACAGCGCACAAGTATCCATCTGAGTCTATGAAAGCACAACTTGCAGCAAAGTTGGATTTATCAGAGAAACAAATTAATGGATGGTTTTGCCATAGAAGGTCGAAGGACAAAAAACTATTGGATGACATAGAATATGCAACTTGGAAAAATGAACTTCAAGGTAGTGTAAATGATTGTGGTAGTGGAGTTAGGCATGACTCTTGCAGCAGCTCAAAACAAGGTGAACGCTTGTATGATTTCAAAGAGGTGGAAAGCCATAGGTTCCACAGCCAGGCATTTCCAGGTGCTGGTTCTGATCTTAGGAAACGGTATTTGCTTGCAAGAAATTATAGTGTTGCGGATGATACATCTTCTGGGAGCAGTTCACCCTCACAAGATAGATTGACACCTGGCAGGGATCTGTATGATCTGAAGCATTTGAGGCACTCATCTATAGACCATGAATATGAATACATGAATATAAAGGATGGACCAAGAAAGGGTTATATGACAGTGTTGGATGATCTATGTATGGATGAGACAAGCGAACACCCTTCAATTGCAGCAGTCAAAATGAAACTTGGAAAGATGTACCACCTAGATGGACCACCACTTGGTGTTGAGTTCCAACCACTTCCACCTGGGGCCTTTGATTCACCAATGGAGGACCAAGTACATGGTAAATATGCATCCATTTTGGAAACATGTATCCTTTTTGTCATTGCTAGAGAACTTGTGATTTGGTATCTATATTAAAGCTATGTCAAGCCTTATTGATTTGATATATGTGCTGAATCAAGAAGACAAATTTTTTATTACCATTTTTAAGATGCAAAATATGGAAATTTATCCAAAACTGAAGAAAATATAGTAAGATAACAGTGGATGGAACAAGTAAATGTGTGTCTATACATATAGATAGATTGTGTATAGTCAACAACTATCACAGTTTACTTCATTTAACACATTCTTATAGGTTTTTATTCAAAATGCAAAAGTGACAAATTTTAAAAAGGTCAAAATGAAATATTGCAATATGGTCAGAATCTTTTCGAGATATTTAAATTTTCAATGTCTAATTTAATATTATTTATTTATAATTTTCTCAAGATTTTCTTGAAAAAAAACGTGTTTAAATTGTTCTGAGAAAAACCTTACCCGTATTGTCCAAGGCTGATATTTATGGACATGTATGTATATATCTATGAGCGAGTACAATTTGTGGGGCTACACCATAAGAAAGTCTGGCCTTCCAATGGGAATTCAGAGCTCGCTAGGCCTTAAGTGAGTGGAGGTTGTAGTTTCATATATTTGCAACACCATCCACTTTGGTCTCCAGCCTCGACATTTCTGGGTTTTCACCAATATCAATTTTAATACCAAAACTAGCTATGGGACCAAAATCTGATTGGTCAAGTGTCAACATGCTAAATGGAGCCATCCTGATGAATTCTTGTTGTATTAGCACAGAAAGTGGGCTTCATATATGCCCACTTCAAAGTTATGATATTTTATCAATCATCAGACCCATTTTAATTATGCTGGTGTAGACCTACTTATAATTTTGTAAGTCCTTAATTGAACCTGTCTTTGCAAAGCATGGTACCACGTGATCTTCCCTACCAAAGTTACTTGTAAACACTTTTAAGTTCAAGTTAATCTTTGGAAGTTCTACATGCATCGATGGATGATTTGTTTGAGGCATTTTCTCTTTGTTCCTTCTCAGTGAATATAATCTTTTAAATCCATTTGTGCTAAGTTCCTTGCATGCTATTTTGGTTCCTTTTGAAACCTGCAGTGTATCGATTTATAGTGGGTATCTTATTTTCTCATTTGATTGCAGAGCCATACTGTGTGGGTGATTCCATCCTGCAGAGTTCCCAAAGAATGCCAAGATTAAGAAATGATTCTCATGTTGGTAGGGTAAGTGGATTACTTTCTTTAATGTCCTTGTTTATCATGCTTTTATGTTTAGAATGATGATCGGTTCTTTCTTGTTTGAGACCATTGGCAAAGGCAAAGTTTGAATATTGTATCGGTTTCCAGTCTGTGACAAACAAAATCACATGCAGGGCTAGTCAATTTCCCAATAAATTAACACTCTTTCTCTTTCTATATTTATCACCATAACAATATAAGAGTTATGCCCATGACAAATGCTGCTTGAGCATCACTTATGTGGATACCTGCCATCTGACTTGCTTTGGAATGAACTTTGTAATCATGATTCAAAATAGATTGTCTTGCCCCCAAATCAAGATTCAGGTGTTTTAAAGAATCAATAAAAGCTTTGATTGAGCATAGATTGCATTAGGAACTTAGCCAAGGGCCAATTGTCTAATGATGGGCCAGATTCAGTTTGGATGTAGGTTATGCCAAGTATAACGAATGACAAATCAGTTTTCTTTTGATTGGATTCGGATATAAAATTATTCCAACCCAATCTAAATTCAGTTAAAATAAAATCCTTCGAATCTGAATCCAATTGAAATCCCTTAATTTGCTAGTAATTTGCTTGTAGTATTAGACTTCACCACCAAGTCTAAAACTCCCAATTTCCACTTTTCTCCTCCTAACTCTGTTCTCGTCCATTACAAGTTTGAGTCATGTTCTTTGTAGGTGGATTTCGTAAAGAACTTGCATATATCCTTTATTTGTTATATGTGTTAAATCACTTGTAAGGGGAAGTTGCCATCATTCATTTATGAATATATATCTATTCCAGTTAACAAAACCAATTACTGCACCCTTTTGTAATTGAAGTTACAAATTGCGGCCTATGGCCAAGACATCAGTTCTCCAAATTCCAAAGCAATCTTAAAGAAAAGGCCAGAAAACTTTGAAAATTCCTTCTATTTAGCCAAATAAGTTATGTATGCCTATGGGGAATGCGAAACTCAGATTATATTTATGCTTGAAATTGGTCATAGCTTCTTTGTTCCTTATATGCTTGTTCTTGCTTGCTCTACAAAACTAGCTATTGATCTTTAACAAGTAATAGTTATTTTCTTGCTTTTCTTTTTTATGTGAAAGATGACTTGTCTGTCAGTGAAGTAATTACAGGTGGCAATGAGCTAAGCTTTTTGCAAGAGGCTCAACCTCAGTTTGGTAAGAGGTCAGCTTCAACTGACATGTTTAATGAACAAAACAAGCTCAAGCTTTAGAAAGGCTTATTAATAAAGTGTAACACATAAATACATGCATATATACATACCAATATATATATATATATATATATAATGGTGCAGTGGAATATTTGTGTATCTTTCACCTGAGAAGTAATTGTTTCAACTCCCATCTTCTCTTTCCATTAATTTTAAAATGGAAAAGAAAGTAATATGGGGTGACTTGATCTAAGCTGAGCAAACTTAAAGTCAACTGATCTGAGTTTGAGCAAGATGGTGCAATCTTTAGCCAAGCCTGGTACAACCAGTACCAAATAAGGCTTGAACAGCCTAGTCTGAGGCTTGGCTTGGCTTGTCTCATGTACAAACCTATGGGTAATAGAATGACAGCAGCAACAATGTAAGAAATGGGATAGCAAATGGATGGATGGGAGGATATCTGATGATCCTTGGTGATATTCTTCTATTCCTTTGATGCTCAAGTTGTTGGTGGCCTGAATTTGTCCTTTGTTTGTCAAACCTTTTTGTGGGCGGACATATTGAATTAATTGCAGTAGTTATTTTTTTCAGTTACAAGGCATGTACAAGTCCATGCACTTTACTAAGTATTTAACATTCTTGTAAATAGACCTTTTTATGGTAGCTGATTAGCAAAATGCTCTTGCATTTGTGAATCTGCAATAAGCCATCTTTAGTCACATTGTTATTTCACTATTTGCGAATCCCATTTTCATCTACTTGGTATCTGTATCTTTATGGATGGCTATTGTAATCTTCTTTTTTCTTTGGAAATTTTATCATCTTGTTGAGCTTGTTTGTCATCCTTTCTTCTTTCAGATATATGGAAGAACTGGGAATGCTCTGCATTCTGGTGATTCATGCTTAAGGGAATCAGGTTACAGGGCAATTCAGCCATCTCGATTCCGAAATAAGTATGCATGTGATTCTCCAACATGGGCCCCTTCCTGTGCCAACCAAAGCAATCAGATGTCTGACTTGCACTCTGCAATGCAGATGGATGAATATTCTGATACTGAAGCATCAGAATATATCAGCAACGAGTCAGAAGCCTGGTCAAGGCATGGTGTGAGAGGGAGGCCCTTTCCTGGACCAGGCTATCAGCATCATGCATATAGTGGTAACATCAATACCAAAAAATCATCCTTCCTTCGGATCCATAATAGTAATAGAGGCAGACATACAGAAAATCCTGTAGTTCATCAGCCTATGATGTTCTCTGCTATGGCAGATGATGAAGTGAACTCCACAAGGAAGCTGAAGGTATAGTTTGTGCTTTATGTATGCATCCCTTGAACATGTTTGTCTGTTAATGCCTATCAAAAAAAAGTGTTTGTCGTTGATGTTAATATATATATATATATATATATATATATATATATATATATATTAGTAATGATATGGTGATCCCAGAGCACCTACTCCCTTTTTATAGCCATTGGATCTTAAAAGATCCAATGGCTATGATAACACTTTAAATGCATGCTCTTATTTACTGAAGCAGTTACACATGCTTCATAAATGCCAGCTCACTAATTAAAAACATAAGAGGCTTTCCGAAATAGAGTATTTACTTTGTTGACTTTCTTTAATTGGGTGATGGGCATGATGCATGACATGCTCTTACATGCATACATGCACATCTATTACGTTTTTTAGATTTCCAAACTCTCTCTCTCTCTCTCTCTCTCTCTCTCTCTCTCTCTCTCTCTCTCTCTCTCTCTGCTGTTGGACGAGAGCTCCACGTCCCCCTCCTGGCTACTGCTCTCTCTCTCTCTCTCTCTCTCTCTCTCTCTCTTGACTGTTATTGGTAACGCTTTTTGTTAGATGATTCATGTTTTCTTCTTTCCTTTTTTTGTTGTATTTCCAATGAAAAGAACCTTTTTCCTTTTCCTTTTTCTTTTTCTTTTTCTTTTTTTTGCCTTTTTCATAAGGGCAATTTGGAAGGGCATGATCCTTTGGAACACCAACTCCATGGTAAAAAATATAATAATTCTTGGTTTTCTGAAAGTAATGAAAAGTTAGGAAGAGGATAAGTGCTTGCAGTTGCACAGAAATTTCCAACTGAACTATCGATTAACACTAACTAGTGGTTGGATGTGTAATGCAACTATCATTTTGGTTGGCTGACCAGATCTATAAATCTTTCTTTTTCCAATTATTCTTGGGCTGAACAGGCATGTTTTGCAAGGATGTCTTTAGAGAATGGCACTTTGTGCATGAAACAACTTGTTCTTTGTTCTTCATTCCTCGTTGCTCTTGGCAGGAGAGACTATAGCAATTGTTCATGTGTTATTTCTGAACTTATGTGTTAAGTAATTTGGTGATAAATGTGAATCTTGAGCTTGAGCTTCTCTCATCACTTTGGCTTCTAATGTTTTCTTAAGCTTCTTGGTTGATTTCTTCAGAATGTTTCCCATATTAGACCTTTTCCCTTTAAGACATTTTTAGCTTCTGAATGGTTCAGCCGGTTATTCATTTTGTTTGTGAAATTTCATACCAGACCTGGGCCTGACCTCAATTCCGACCAAGATCCAATTTTTTTCAATGTAAAAAAGATTAAAAAAATATTATTTTGCCAAGTATGGTACTAGTTCATGTAATCCTTACAGGATCGATATGGTTTCTTTTATGGTGGGTCCACCTGCGGGTGGACTCACGCCGTGTGTCCACCCGTCATTTTTTTCTGCCAAAACAAAGTCTTTAGTGGCGGGCAAAACACCACTACTATTTACCTGCATGATCGATAGTGGCAGTTCTGCCCGCAGCTATTGCTTATATTAAAGTGCACATGCGATGGACGACATGCACACGTCCACTAGCGTCTTGCTAGGTGGGTGGTAGGCAGCTACCACTCACTTTCTCTCTCTACATATATATGTATATACCAAATGTGTATAAGTATATGTATATGATTATGTATATATTATATTATATATATACACTACATATTTTTTGTAAAATATCAAAATGATTTTTTTCTGTAATTTATTTTTATTTTTCTGTATTTTTTGTTGGATTTTGACCAGCTTTGACTAGCCATTAGGACTAGTCTAATGGCTAGTTAGACCTCTCTTGTATATTTAAAGGGGATCTGCCCCTCTTGTACATATGCATTCTTTGTGCATTTTATGAGCTTAATAAAATTTCTATTTTTTATGTTCTCTTGCCCTTGATGGTTTGTAACCTTGTGCCATGAGTGGCTTGTGCTTGTACCCTTAGTGGGTTTGTGTGCTCTCTCTCTATAATTCATTACATGGTATTAGAGCCTTGGGCTCTTGATCTCTTGAGACAATCTTGATCGTGGAGCTTGTGGATCGTGTTGATTGTGTGTTAGGACATCCTTCCTTCTAGTCTTTTTCTCTCCTCTCTTCCTCTTTTTCTTCTTATCTCTTCATCATCGTAGAAGACAAAGAGACTATCATCACCATTCCTGTGAAGCTCAACAACCCCAACTACGTGATATGGGACTCTATTGCGAAGCATCACATATGGGACAAAGGACTATGGGGACTAATTGATGGAACCGAAAAGGAACCCAAGTTAGTTCTCACAAAAAATGACAACGGGAAGGAGGTTGCGCTTTAAGGAGATATGAATAAAGTCGTTGCCGACTATGAAATGAAGTGGATGGAACGAAAGGTGGGCCAATCCAAAATCAGATTGTGGCTCATAAATACTGTGGATATTAACAAGTGCTCAAGTTTGGCGAAATTCGAATATGCAAATGATTCGTGGAAGTATCTCCAAAACATGTATTCACTCAAGGATATTGCACATGTGTGCAACCTACAAAACAAAGTAAGCACTATGACCCAATGAGACATGAACATACATGAATACTATAATGCTCTATCTCTCCTTTGGGATGAGTTATCATTGCTTGAGCCTAAGTGGCATTATCCAATAGACATTAAACTTTGTGAGAAGCAAATTAAAGTGAAACACTTCTACCAATTTATCAATGGGCTTAGACCCGAATTCGAAGCCACAAAGTCTACTCTACTATGTAAAAGAGGTATTCCCTCTATTGTGGAGACATTAAAAGATTTGACTACGGAGGAGAATAGACTAAAGAAACATGGTTCTAAGAACGAAGGCTCTATCTTGGCCATGTCTAGGCTCGGATATAACACACGTGTCTATAAGCCTCCTTATTTTGGGAGATCCTCCAATGAGTATGACAACAAGAAGAAGATTGTGTCATTTTTGCAACGAACTGAGTCACATCAAGCCTTTTTGCCCGAAAAGAAAAATAGGTGAAAAGAAAGAAGAAAATAAAGTGGCATCCATGAGACCTTCACATGAGAAATGTGATGTCGATGAAAACTTCACAAGCATTGGATCGATGCCACTTTTTCAACTAGTGGAGACTCTACAACCACTTCTCAAGGGCCAATCTTCTTCTCTCTCCGGTGTCGTGCTGTCTACTAGCATTCATCTTGGTAAGACTTCTTGGATTCTTGATTCTGGTACATTATTTCATATAACCCCTAATGAGTTCATGCTATCTGAATGTCACTTTAGTTTAAATGATTATGTGTCTAGCGTCGTTGAAACTTTTCTAAAAATCAAAAGTTTAGGAACTTTGAAATGTTAGAGTAGTATATAATTTGAATTTTAACCTTTTTTCGGTCTCTCAAATCTCAAACCATGGATGTAATATCACTTTTTCACCTAGTGGCAGTCAGAGAGGTTGATTGGGCGAGGCCATAAAAGAGGGGATCTCTACTTCATTGACACCTTATGTTTACCAAATGATTTTTTTAACTATGTTGAAAATAAAGATTTAGAAATTTGGCATAGAAGATTACGACATCCAAGTTCGTCAAAATCGTATTTGTTTCCTTTCTTTGAAAAGTGTAACCAAGAGGACTTGGTTTGTAAAGATGGCATTCCCGAAAAAATGAAATTATTGCCTTTTAGATCAAACAATTTTGTTTCTAAGGAACCATTTGAATTAGTACATTAAGATGTATGGAGTAGTATATATATATATACATATATATATATATAATTGTTTAGTTTAAAAAGTATTTTAGCTTTTCCTCATCACTCATCCACTTTTTTTCTCATTACGGAGTTCTTATTTGTCATGCCTATCAAGTTGAACAGATCCAACTATCGTACTTGAGCCTCCACCATGGAAAATCACATTCTATCCAAAGGCCTCATCAAGTACATCGAGGGCGATTGCCAGGAATCACAACTCTCATTCACAAAGATTGTGGATGGGAGTGTAAAGTTTCTCGAAGAAGAGAAGATCGTTGCAACTTTTGAGTTTGAAAAAAGACATATGGAGTGGCATATGGATAATGAAAAAGTACTGGCATGGATTGTAAGTAATGTTGACCCCTCCATTCTTGATAGTGTGGCCCAATTTAAAGTGGCCAAAGAAGCATAGGAGTTCCTAAGAGACATGTGTACTATGAAAGGCATGGCTCATTAGTGGAATCTCCACAAGAAAATGATGTCTTTAAAACAAAGCCACAAAACTATCCATGATTACTACAACGAGATGTCCCTTCTATGGAGGGAACTTGCCATCTTAGAGCCTAAGTAGGAAACCATCAGGGATTTACGTCTTAGACAAGAGCAATTAAAAAAAGAACAATTCTTTATGTTTCTCA
The DNA here is from genome assembly GCF_984573655.1 of Nuphar pumila. Lineage (NCBI taxonomy): Eukaryota > Viridiplantae > Streptophyta > Magnoliopsida > Nymphaeales > Nymphaeaceae > Nuphar > Nuphar pumila. Next base: position 9,346,842 of record NC_143263.1, on the reverse strand, counting down.
ATGGTCTAAGGCCCAAATTCGAAGGAGCAAGGATAATGTTGCTTCACAAATCCAAGTATATCCCTTTTCTTCACGACTCTTATGGAGTTAATTATGGAAGAGGGGAGACTAAAAGAGGAAAAGGAAGAAAAGATTAGTGGCATCGTCTTTGCCGCTTTAAAACCCAAGGCAACCACTAGAACCTATAAGCCCTCTCATTTTGGAAAGCAAAAAAACTATGGAGGAGGTAGAAAAATAATTTGCTACTTTTGCAACAAGCCGGGACACATAAAGATGACTTGCCCCAAGTTAAAGAAAGTTGCTTCTGTTGGAGAGTCCTCCAAAACAAGTAGTGATGCCAACAAAGGAGGAGAGTCTAAAGATCTTTCTATTACACAACTAGCTGCGACTTTACAACAATATTTGAAGACTTCTACTCCAACATCGGGTGTCGCAGTTTCATCTACGTCTCTTCCATGTATGTCACCATGGATATTCGACTCAGGAGCTTCTTTTCACATGATACCTAATGCATCCCTATTATCCAATTTGTCGCACCGACAAAAAAATTTCTAGTGTTTCTACCACTGATAACACTTCTCTTGAAATTATTAGTATTTGGGATTTAAAAATTAATTTCAATTTTTTTTTGTTCTAAAAGTAAGAGTTATTCTCAAACTAAATTTAAATTTTTTTTTCGTTTCCCAAATATCTTATCATGGGTATGAAATCTTCTTCTCATCCAAAGGTTGCTTGGTGCAGGATTACCAGCCAAGAAAGTTGAGTGGGGAATGTTATGGAGGAGGAAATTTATATTACATGCATTTTTTATGTATACCAAGAAATTCCTTTTGTAACTATACCCAAGAAAAAAATAGTGAAACTTGGCATAGAAGACTAAGTCATACAAGTGTATCTAAACTTTTTCTCTTTCCTTTTTTGGAAAGATTTTGTAATGAGAAAGATTTTGTGTGTAAGGATTGCATACTTGAAAAAATGAAAACTCTTCATTTTTCTTATAGATATCATGAGACCAAAAGACCTTTTGAATTGGTGCACTCGGAGATTTATGGTGACCCACTCTGATCTTGTCTAAAAGAGGATTCTCCTATTATGTTATTTTTGTTGATGATTATGCTGGATATACTTGGATTTACTTTCTTAAGCAAAAATCCGAAACCTTCTCTTTCTTCAAGAAATTTCCTAACTTAGTTAAAAATCAATTTCAAACCAACATTCATACTTTTCGTTCAGATTCGAGAGGTGAATTTTTATCAAATGGGTTCAATTACTATTTGAAATAAAATGAAATTTCTATGTCAAAAATCTTGTCTAAGAACTCTTCAACAAAATGGGATTTGCGTAAGAAAACATAGGCACATCATAGAAACCACTAGAACTTTGTTCATTTCAAAAAATGTTCCTAAAAACTTTTGGTCCGAAGCTGCTCTCAACGCGGTCTATTTAATAAGTAGAATGTCGTCTTTCGCTTTGAAAAATATTTCCCCCTTGAGAATTTAAAATTAGATCATCTAGGATATCCAAAGCACCTAGTAGATTTGTATCCTATGAGTCCTTCGGTCCAAGTATAGATCATGTCACATGGCCATTCACTCCTACTTTGAATCCTCTACATATAATGAAGCCAAATACCACCTTCAATGGATAGAAATAATAAAAAATCGAGTTAAATGCATTAGAGAGAGATAGAACTTCGTAAATCCAATCTTTGTCCCTAGAAAAGAAACTTATAGGATGTAGGTGGGTTTGCAAGGTCAAAACTAAGTGTGATGAGTCACTAAAAAGATATAAGGCTAGGTTAGTCATCAAAGGGTATAGTCAAGAATATGGTGTAAATTATGAGAACTTTTGCTCATGTGGTTCTGATGACCACTGCTATGACCCTTATGGTGGTTGCATCTGTTAGAAAATAGCCAATTTATCAAATAGACGTAAAGACTGCATTTCTTAATGGAAATCTTAATAAAAAGGTACATATGGAACCCCTTTCAGGATTTGACTTGGCACGTACATAGAAAGGTCATTTGCTTGTGTAAAGCCTTGTATAGCTTAAAACAAGCTCTCAAGGTGTGGTATGACCGGTTTAACAGTGTTATGATTAAATTAGGTTTTAAATCATGTTATACTGACATTACATTGTTTGTTAAGTCTTTTGATGCAGATATGGTGATTTAATTGTTTTATGTTGATGGCATGGTCATCACGAGAGGCGATAAGCAGGGAGTTAGTCATATCAAAGCTATTTTTAAAGATAACTTTGAAAAGACAAATCTTAGCTTTTTGTGTTATTTTCTTGGAATAAAAATTGCTTACTCAGCTCGTTGTTATTTATTAACACATAGTAAATATGCAATTGAGATTGTTGCAAGATAAAAAAAATCATATGAAAAAATGGTGGATACTCCAAAAGTCATAAATTGCAAGATGTGGATCGATGAAGGAGTTGGAGCTCTAACTTATTTATCTATTACTAGATGTCAATTCCAACATTCCCCCACCATAGTACATATGAGTGTTGTGATGAAAAAAAATTAATATATTAAAAATACTATTAATAATATATTTTTTTTATCTTCCTCCTCCCCATTAGAAATAATTGCTTATTCTGATTCTTATTGAAGAGAAGGTATAAATGACCATCGTTCAACCACAGATTTTTGTATTTTTTTAGGTATCTACTTGGTGTCTTTAAAGTGCAAGGAGCAACAAAAGGTGTCTCTCTCATCTACCAAAGCCCAGTATAGGGCCATGACTATTACGACTTCGGAGAATGTGTAGTTGAAGCTACTTCTGAAAGATATGGGTGTCCACATGGCTCAACCCACCAATCTATGTTGTAACAACAAGAGTATTGTTACATCGCCAACAATCATACCTTTCACGAACATACTAAGCATATCAAGATGGACTGTCATTATATTTGTTAGGAGTACTTAAGAGGAACCATCACGCTTCCATATGTCCCATCGGAGTATTAGTTGGCTTATTTTTTAACCAATGCTCTACCATCACCACTGTTTCAGTTTCTTTTGGGCAAACTTTTGGTGTTATCATCGTAAGTTTGAGGAGGGTGTTAATATGTACATATATACATACATATACATATATATGTACAAACGTGTATAAGTATATATTATATATGATTATGTATATTATATATATATATATATTGTAAAATATCAAAATTATTTTTTCTGTAATTTATTTTTATTTTTCTGTATTTTTTGTTGGGCTTTGATCAGCTTTGACTAGCCATTAGGACTAGTCTACCAGCAAGTTAGCCCTCTCTCCTGTATATTTACAGGGGATCTCCCCCACTTGTACATATGCATTCTTTGTGCATTTTATGAGCTTAATGAAAATTATATTTTTTATGTTCTCTTGCCATTAGTGGTTTGTGATCTTGCGCCCTTAGTGGCTTGTGCTTGTACCCTTAGTGGGTTTGTGTGTGCTCTCTCTACTTCATTACAGTTAACTCAAGTGAACTGATTGATTGCTGGTTGTTGAAGTAACTTTTGCATCACTTCATCTGCAGAAAGAAGAGATGTATGAAGAGAGGAGAATCAATAAAGAAAATGATTATCCTTTTAGACCGAGTGCAAGTTTTATGAGAGGGAAAAGAAATGTAAGTTTTTCTCATTCCTCTATTTTTCAGAAATATGATATTGTTTTAGCTAACCTCATCCTTGTCTTGCTGTCATTGCAATGCCAAAATTCAAGGGTGGAAAAATCTTGAAGCCAGACAGTGTACCAAAACATGCTGCTTCTTTGGGTTCACATATGATAAAACCAATCAAAGGGTTAGTGACAACTTGTTTTATTAACTGTATGTGTTACAAATGAACACTTTTTTATTACATAAATTGTTCTCTTCTAAAGTAATTAATAATCTGAAGTCAAATTTCCTAAATGAATACATTGGAGGTTTATTCATCCTACCCATAGCTGTTTCTAGTATCCCGATAATCTTTAAAGTTTAAATGCAATCATCAAGCAACAAGTTTGGGATGTGCTTCAAACTGTTTATTCTCTTATATTTCAAATGGAAGGCATACATCATAAAACATTGCCTTGGAGACTATAAGAAACAGAAAAGGGAGGAAACCCCTTACCATATTCCTGCTTACATTTACTGACACAAAAACCATAATTTTTTGGAAACAAACAACAAATTGATATTCTGTAAAACTATGCACTACTTATGCAGATATGCTGTTGACATGCCAACCAGTTTCAGTGAGGATGAAGCAGAAGACACTGGTTCTTCTATTGAAAGATAGGACTAGTTGAGAGGACCAGGGAGAAAGTTGGTTTTCATCATTCCAGTGGATATGCTAAGTGGTCTTGGGAAATCACCAACTTGGTTACACAGGACTACAACTACAAGGACTTCAAACTATATCAACTAAACAGATTGTTCTTGATATCAGAACCTTTTCTTCTTGATATCAGAACCTTTCCAGTTCAGAGCTGGATGCGAAATTCGGTTGCCCATTTTTCTTCATGATGGCAACCAGTTCAAATCAGGGCTTCCAGATTGTTCATTGCCCAAGCCATCTGCACCCCAAACAGCCATCATCTTTTGTACATAATCTAACATTTTCATGGATGAATAATGATAAATACCTTGGCTACTGGAGGTACATTTGTGAAAAGGGAGTAGGGAGTCTCTCATCAAGATTTAGTTTAACATTTTTCCTAAAACTTCAACCTGTTGGAAGCTGCTTGTGATACTTAGGCCCTGTCAATACTTGTCTGCTTGTAACTATGGTGATACATTCATGAAAACATGCTAGTGTAAATCCTTCTAGAAGCAGTTGCTTCTCTTGCTTGATAATGTGCAGATTAACCTGGCAGTGTAACCAGCTAAGAGGGAAAATGTGAGGAAGGATTTTCTCAAAAGGATCTTGAAGGTCCTTTCGCACGGAAAGCATTAGATCTATAACATGATGCATGATCTAACTTCAAGCATTAAAACAATGGAATGAGAGTTTCCAGAGAGGTAAGGCAATAATCTACGAGGGTTGGAAGGGTCATTGATAGTGGTCCTTTGCATTGTACTGATGCAAAAATGCTTTCTTGAGGAAAGTATCTATTCTGCTGGACCATATAATAGTGCCAGCGTGGTTTTCAACAATTTTGATTTTGTCTGTTCTCTTTCAAAACAAAAAAGCATCATCATGGATTAAACTCTGTGAAACGTTATCCTTGATTGTGAGTCAGATGATTGGTTTGCTTATGTATTTCTCCAATGATAAATTATTGAGAGATTCCGACTGTTAATGAGGTGACACTTCTGATAGCTTTTGATCCAATAAAAGCATGAAGGAGACGGGACTGTCTAATAGCAGTGTGCACATAGCGGCAACCTTCTGGAATCTCCTCCTCTTGAACCAAAAAAGGGATAATAATCTAAGAGCTGGGTCTATATTGAGAATGAAAACTAGGATGATGCCATGTCGAATTATTAGATTGATTAATGAAATTTAATCAATGTTTCATTGACTTGTTTTTTTTGTCCAGTGTTCATATTAGTTGCAGAACTGCTCATATTTTGGCATGAGATTTGATTTTCGAAGACCGGTCAAGTGGAAGTTATCTTCTTATATCCTCTGCACCTGCACGGCTTTTTCATGGTTTGAAAATCGCCGTCCAAGTTGCAGTGTTCATAAATCAGAAATCTTTTAATATTTGTAGGATTTTAGGTTATGCCATCTTGAGATGAAACACACTTCATAAGTTTTTCAGAGACTTTTTCATTGCCAAGAATGATTTGATTAATATCATCTCTCATGAGGTAGTTTTACTGAAGAATTTTAGGGTCCTTTCAGCTATTGGTGGCTCACTGGTTATTCTGATGAAAATCATTCTGGATGTTATTTCGATTCAGGTAATGTTATTATCATTTCTTCTTTCTGACATTGTTTCTGACCATGATTGCTTCAGGTGCAGATATGCATTGAGATATATTTCATTTTTCAAGGTGCAAAGTGTGTCTTCTTTCTAATCTTTTACTATCTTAAATAAAAGTTTCGATCTTTGTCTATTATTATGATTTGGCCAATATAATTTTTTTTGAGGAGAGATTTGACCAATATAAATGTTTGTACTTCAAAACCCTTTTTTTTTTTTTTGGGGGGGGGGGGGGGGGGTTAAAATCCGATACGGAAGCTAAGCATATAACTTCAGAGGAGATGAGGATGGCAAAAAAAAATCTTGAGCAAGGTAAATGATATGGTTGAAGAAATATATTATACTCTTGTGATGTATGGTGGATTTCTTGCATCAAGCATCATGTGGACCACAATCCCACTCTTTCAAATAAAAGACTCCTAGACCGTGGAGGGATTAATACTCTGACCTCTTTATCTAATGGAGGAAACCGACCATGGGTCATACTTCATAAGAACTCTCTCTCTCTCTCTCTCTCTCTCTCTCTCTCTCTCTCTCTCTCTCTCTCTCTCATGACAAGTATTTTATGATGACCATCAAGGAGGTGAGATGATTATCCGGTGTGGGATCATTGGCATATTGATGCAGAATAGGCTTATATATTGTGTAAAAGTTACTTTATTAGGTTAAAGAGACACCGAGAATGACTCTTAAGCTCTGTTTAGGATTTTATGCATTTGAAAAAAGTGACAGCTGCTAACCTGCCTACCTCTTGGAGGTGGGCGATTGCCAAACCCAAGATTTGGTGGAAATACAAAAGGGAGATGGTCTCGCTGCCTTTCTCAAAGGCATAAACTCCCATCTTAGCTGGCTGTTTCCAAACATCAACCACCAAGGTAGTTGATCAAGTTTTTATAAACTCCCATTCCAACTACCAATCCCTAAAGAGAGCCCTAGAATCAATGGATTGATGGTAGGGATGTAAATGGTTCGGATTAGGATTGGACGTGACCAATACCAGATTCAACTAATCGAATGTTGGATAAATGGATTCCAATTTGAATTCAGATGGTGAAAGGCTCATATCATATTTGGATTTTTACATGATATCAGATTCGGATATCTATCAAATTTGGATATTTGTTGCATTCAATTATAATTGGATATCAATTTGGCTTACCAAATCCAGCTAAACAAAGTCAGATTCAGTCGGGTATCAAATAAAATCTGATCCATTGACATCCTTAATTGATGGCTACACAAGCAGTTAAATGCGTATTTTGGAGAGTAGTTGCAAATCTCGTTCTTGGGTTCTCTCACAAAGGGAAATTTTTATGACATTTAAAGGAAAAATAAATTGTTGGAAAAAACATTGGGAAATTGTCAGAATATTAAATATTTAAAAATAGAAGAAAAAAGAAATGAATACCTACAAAAATATAAAAATTAAAAAATAAAACTTATCAAAAATAGGCGAGGGTTTGCATGATACCAAACGGATTTTCACAGCTTGTGAACATCTTATGATAATTTTAAAAGATTTTCAAAATTCGTTGATTTTTGTGACTATGCTTTAGAGCTTTAGGTGGACCTCTGATCCCCATTGGTCTAATTTATGTGTTTGTCTGCATGTGCCTTTGAATGATACTTGAGGGTAGGGTTTCTTTCAATTGATAGATCACCTTTTTTTTTGCTTTTTTAAGACTTTGTTGGAACCATATTCCATTTGACTTTGTTGAGGATGAAAAGAATGTCAAGTAGGGTGCATTTGATTGGGATAACATTTGGTAACGGAGACATTACATACAAATGTCTTTGGATCTCCATGGTGCAGGTTGTTTTGATCCAATCGGACCTCATCGATGGATTTAGCATCTTCAAAATAGTGGGAACCAGCCTTTGGATCATGTTTTTTCAATGAAAAAACATGATTTTATGACTCGGAAAAGTATCACACATTGGCCATTGATTTTTGAAGCCTTATAAGAACCTACCTACTTGTTGTAGTTGGACGATTCAAGAGCCGATTCCCACTAAGCAAAATATGTAGATTACATGTGTAAGTGTAAGGTTAGTTTCATGAAAAACAACTAAAAAATAAAAAAAAAATGTTTGTACCTCATGTTGCCATTACCAAATGTTATCCCCATTTGATTGCCTTGGAACGAGGTACTCTGAGATCTCAAATATAAGGATCTCCCAAGGGGAGGAGTTCCATGTATTGTGTGGGTCTAAGATCCTCCAAAATTGAAGATCTGACGTGGGCCCTAGATCTGAACTCGGATCTCAGATCCAAGGTAATTAAATGATCCTCAGGTTTGCCGTTTATTGTATAAAATAGCTTTGGTTTCCTTATTTGATATGTTTTTGAGAAATTTTCATTTAAGGCCAAGCTTTTGCCCCTCATTCCAAATATAGGCCACACTTTTCTGAATTTTCAAATATGGGTTGAACTTTTCTTGAAAACAGACTAATAGGAACCTCAGGTCAACATCTATCATTTTGAACAACGCCATTCCTTTTTGGTTTCTTGTATTGTCCCTTAAAAATTGAAAATTACTCATTCATCCTCATAAAAAAAGAAAAATAAACAGTTTGAACTCTAAATGATTCTAAATGATGAAGGTCACTGATATATTTTGACTTATGATTTAACCTGAGTTAAAGGATAATAATAAATGCAGGCCCTTGTTTCCAGGAAAACAGATATTTGGAATTATGGGCAAAAGGTTAGCCCCTAAATAGAATTTTAATTATGTTTTTCTACATGTTTTCACCAATGGCTACTTAACAGACTTAGATTGCACCACCTTGGTCGTTATCCATGTGGTCAGTGTGGTCCTGCGTCTAGCTGAAGACCCAGGATAGCATCCCACTGACACATGGGGTCTGCTGTTGCTTTTACACGGTTGTCGTACCTAAGGTTGGGTGGTCATGTCCTCAGCCTGAAGTTTTACCTTCTAGGGAGGCCGGCCCAATAAGTGACCTGGTTCTTGGTGAGGGTTCTTTTGTCGTCAAAGAAAAAAACAAAATACAAAACAAACTTAGATTGATTGATTTTTTTTACCATCTAAACTCAATAACTAATTATATTTGTAGTCAATGTTGATAAGTTGTAATTCTCAAAGAATCCTAAGACATTATTAAGTCACATATGACAAAAACCTTGATAATCTCATGATTATAATCCATCACATGTATGTTTGTTTTCATACTTTTCACTCGAAAAAACGTTGTCATGCACACCTTTGTGCAATGGATCTTTTAACGATAATCAATCATAGTTTACGGATTTTTTTTGTGTTTTCTTACGCCAGCGACTTTATTACTGCAGCTCTTCACTTATTTTGCTTTATAGTTATTCTTTATAACATGATCTTTCAAAAGCCCATAACAATGTTGAAGATCATGTGTATATACAATCGGTGGGTGTGGGCATGTATGTGTTTATATTCATTTTCAATTGATTATAAAAACAAGTTAGGAAGAACCAAAAATATGAGTAGTAAAAAGTAAGGTTGAACGATCATGATTTATACATGAAAACTATGTTGAGTAGTGATGTAAGTGTTAGATTTACATATTTGTTAGCTTGTTTGTTAAGTTTGTATATAAACTCATATGAAAATAATATGAATGTATCACATACTATGAATTTATGTAGCATCCTAATGTATTCATAGAAAGACTTTAATAGTATCATAAACACGAAATGATAAATAGAACGAAATTGTAAAAGACCATTTACCTTATTGCTTATTTATCGGTGAGTACATAAAGTGATAGTCTTCTTGTTTTGCTACCGATTAATACAAACAAATTGTTTATCATTAACTGTTCACAACAAATGATCAAAGCAAGAGTGATGCGAGATAGGGCTCGTTCATTCTTAGAGAGCTATAAATTATTGTATTCTTACGAGGAATGTGACAAGATATTTATTGGACAACTTTGCATACTTACATTTATGTTTATAACACATCAAAAATTCTATGCACGTATGTCTTCAACTCGATTTATGTTGAAGATCTTAATTTCTCTTAAATAGGGCAACTAACATTGGGTTTTTTGAGAAATGAATATGAATACGAGGGAATACAGGTTATACAACTTCATGGGCTCCACTACTCATGCATATAAGAACATCAAAAATTGGGTACAATATTATTACTTATTCAATAATATCTTATTTTTTCTCATGCAGCTAAGTATGTCTAATGTTGAGTTGCAGGTTAGTTTTTTTGCAGAGCGGTTTGGCTACGATGCTTATATTGATTGGATAGCATGTCCCGTGAATGGTATTTCTTAACAAGAAAATGAGTAACTACTTTGCATATGTTTGTTAACTTAATTCGTACATGTATATATTCTTAACTTGGTATATGATTGTTATAGGTTTAATTATGGTATATTTGTTCTATTGTACATGCAATACTTAGGCAAACATGAAAATTAATTTTATTGAAATACATTTTTATGTCTTGTTTTGCTATATTTTTTTGATGTATGCTATAATTAGTTGTGTGCTAATAACATTTTTTTCAAGATAATGCAACTGACTACAAACAATGTATGGTCAAATTCTATAAACATGTGAGGAAGTAAAAAGAAGAAGATGAGATTGCCCAAAAGAAGGCTAAGGATGAGGCAAATAACAAAAACGATTGCAGTAGAAAATAAAAAGTCCAAAGGCCAAGCAGAAAGAAGAAGATGAGGCGACATCGAATGATGAGATGTTAGATGACCTTGCTCAAGAAGCTGAGTTGTGAACAATTCTGGGTCATCATTGTTGATTACTATTGTGAAGTTGACAGAATTATAAAACATAATGATTCGTTGATAAATATTTTATTTTTTATACATATTTAACATATTGGATGTAAATTTGACATAATTTTAGATGTTTTTTAAATTTTGAATGTTTAACTTCAGTTTGGGTTGGATGTTCTTTAAATATTCAATGTTTTGTAAATTTTGGATGTTTAACTTTAATTCAGGTTGGATGTTCTTTAAATCTTTGATGGTTTATAAATTTTAGATGTTTTGCTAACTTTGGTTGTTTAATTTCAATTTAAGTTAGATGTTATATAAAATTTAGATATTTTATAAATTTTAATATTCTATAAATTGTCAATAGTAATAAGATTGTATTCCACAAACTTAGAAAATTTGCATATTTAGGGAAAAAAATGCAAATATATGTTACAGTTGCATATGTATCATGTAGGAACTTAAGCACAATAACCAGCTCCATAAATAATAGAGTACATTTGCATATACATTATGCAAATTTTTTCAAGTTTGCAAATAATGGAGTGTATTCGCATAAATATCATCAAATGTACTCAAATTCTCAAATAATGGTGGTGCACATGCAGACCTTTCTATCCTCACATCAAAGTTGCAAATGTCATCAAGTTCGCAAATACTAGAGTATATTTGCATAAACGTCATGCGAATGTCCTCAAGTTCACAAATAATTGAGTACATTCGCATAAACATCATGCATACCTCCTTATCATTGTAACACAATGTGCGAATGTCATTAAGTTTACCAATAATTGAGTGAATTCGTATAAACATCATGTGAATATCTTGAAGTTCGTAAATAATGGAGTGCATTCACATAAATATCATGCAGACCTCTCTATCCTCACATTACAGTGTGCGAATATCCTCAATTCACAAATAATGGAGTACATCTATATAAACTTTATGAGAAAATACTGACATTCGCATAGGACGATGAGATGCCCATTCTTAAGTGGTGGTTGTGAATCTGACGACCTTTGTGCATAAGATTCTTGTGGATCTCAATTAAGTATAGAATAACTTAAGTTGAAAATGACTTCTGCAAATAATGGAGTACATTCTCATATACAACACGTGAATATCCTCAATATCGCAAATAATTGAGTATATTTGCATAAGCATCATGCAAACCTCTCTATCATCGCATCACATTATGTGAATGTCCTCGAATTCACACACTATAATGTGTGAATGTCATTCAAAAGTCATTGTATATATAACATTCATAAAATCATCTATTATATATTCAAATCATATACATTCAAAAATTCACATGTTGTATATACATTAAATTCAAACATTCATACAAATCATATAAATTTAGAAATGAGATTTAAATTCAAACATTATAACTTCACACGAGTTGTATATTCATTCAAATTTACAAAAGTATTCAATTACAAGAGTTACAAACGTGCAAATGCAAAAGTATTCAAATTTAGAAATGTATATTGAAGTTGTAACACTCATACAAACATAAATTCAATTGTAACTTTGATTACAAAAGTAGCATGACTTAATTACAATCATTGTAATGATTTAAAAAAATTACAAAACTCAATTACAATTGTTTAAAAAATATTGTTTACTAAATTGCAATGATTGACAAAACAATATTAACTGAAAACAGAAGTCATTATTGTAGATGTGTTAAGTGTGTTCGATAACCTGGTCCTTGTCAGCGATCAAGTCAGCTTGAGTCAGTATAATCGACTCCTTTGCTTGAAGCAAATTCTTCAGCATATAGATTTCAGCTCTTGCAAGAGCCAACTTTTTTATCTGCTCCACTTACAGTCGTTTTGTGCTTCGGACTCCTCGCACCAACTTTTTCCTCAATGCCCCTCTTTGCAAAGAAACTACTTGCAAACTGCAGGTTATCAACAACTACATCTTCATCCTCGTGGGCATGTACCATGGATAATAAGTCAATGACATAGCCACCTTCGCACCAGTCTTCAAGTTCGAAGAAGAACATCATGGGGCAATCCTTGGTCTGATCATTTGCGTAAAAAGAAACATGTTTGCTAGTTGCACGAGGGCGACAAGGTGATTGTTGAATAAGCTTAAACTGTTGAACTACTCGGTTTGTCATTTGTCACTCAACTTTATTCATGTTGTATAACCAAATGTCTCTCATCGCGATGTTCATGGCTCGCACAACCACATCCTTCTCCTATTTCTCACCCGCGTCTTTATACGAGAACCATGTTACCTACATAATGGAGTTTCATTCATAGTTAATCCTATATTACATTATTGATAACAATATAGAAAATTATTTTTCATGCATACATACATGTGCCTTGGTCAACCCTCGTAACTTTGTAGTGCATATAGTCTTTCCCATCTGAAGAGCCAATATTCTTTGATCATTATTCTCCTCTTCTTTGTGTAACCAATTCCACATTGTAACATTGTAAATTTTAGGATAGACATATCTCAATGGCCTTCTAATGGATATGTGTTTTCATATCCAAACCTGTAAGGATTAATACACAATATAGTGCATCAACAATGTTAAATAATGTTTGAGTATAAATTGATTATTAAGGTACAATGAAAGAATAAATACTTCAACACCACCAACATGCCAGTGATGTTTTTTCTTTCATACCTCACGTTACTCAAACTTTCATATAGGTGTGCAAGTGAGGCTGCTCAAGATGCGTATTCATCAACGTGATTCAGGTCTTGTAACTATTGCATGTACGATACATGGATCGACTTCTCACCAGTGTCGGTGAATACACATATGCCAAAGAAGTAGAGCAAGAATGCTCACACCACATTGTCTACTCTAGCATCGCCCTTCCCTCCAACACACGATAACTTCTCTTTCATTTTTCTCACCTTGTTGGATTTATAGTGGTTCATCAGCCATGATAACTTCAGTCTTTCACCTTCGAACACATCCCCCCTCGCTCCCAAATGCACATCACACATGTGCTTGAAATATTTTCAGCGATGTGTGCTCACTGGCTCTCCATGACACTTAAATCAGGTGATTCATGTTATGTCTTTCAATGTGATGGTCATCTCAATATCTCTTAACTGAAATATGCTGGTTGTCAAATTTCAGAACTGCACAATGGACTTTAAGAGACTATGATCGATGTTCCATAGTGTGACCTCCAAGAATTTTCGAAACTGCATCTGAAGTTAGTCCTTCACTTCCTTTGTTAATGTTAGAAACCACTTGTGTGCTTGAAAAAAGTAAAATCAATGTATATGGAATATTGGATCTTCTAAATCTTTTAGATGTGGATCCTACAATCACAATTAATTTTACTGAAATCAGTAAAATATTACAGTTTAATTATTGAATATAATAGTTGAATTCAAATCACACACACATATGATAAATTAATCATTACATTAGGATATTCAAAAAACTTGTCTTACGAACATGCTTATACACACAAATATAATATTTTAAATAGTGAGTTTCAAGAATCGATCTAGTTATCCTAAAACATACTTCAAACATATATATAACAATTTAATCGATGAATTGCAATACTCAACATAATTATCTTACAAACATGCCTCACACACACACACACACACAATATATATATATAATATTTTAAACATTGATCTGCAATAATCAAACTAGTTATCTTAAAAGCATGTTTTACACGCATGTATATATATATATATATGACAATTTAATGAATGTATATAGTTAAATTAGTTATCCTAAAAATATGCTTTAAATATATATATATATATGTGTGTGTGTGTGTGTCAATTTAATCAATGATTGAATACAAAATTGGTAATGATTGCAAACATCTTACAAACGTGTATATACAAAATAGCAAATAAAGAAAGTATTTATCTATCAGCATCGGACCATGTTTGCCATTGCAAACTCTTTCTCGGATCATGCATTTGATCCTCCAATGATTGATATACCATCTTATTATTGGGGACTTCCACCTCAGACTCTAGAGGATTCTTCTCTTATCTCTTCAAATGACCCCCTTTAGGATCCTTCTGTGTACTCTCCAACCCAACCTCAACCTTTGGTTGAGCATCTTATCCAGCCAAAAAACTCTCTTCCACTTCCTGAAGACTCTCAACATTAATCTCTAGCTCAACATCTTCAACTTCTCTATTCTCCACCATCTTCTCAACCCCAGGTTTTGCATTCTCCTCTTACTAGGTACCTTATCTGCCCTTGTACAAGTTTTTCTCCTCTATTATCTACACTCTCCATCTCTATCTCATCATTGCCACTGCATGTGGTTGCATTTTCAGCTTTCTCTTGTTGAGCATTAAGGTTAGCAACAACATCAGACTAAGATAATAGCACAAACTTTTTCAACATAGACTACACACATAAATCCCCCCCCCCCCAACTTCTCTATTCTTCACCATCTTCTCAACCCCAGGCTTTGCATTCTCCTCTTACTAGGTACCTTATCTGCCTTTGTACAAGTTTTTCTCCTCTATTATCTACACTTTTCATCTCTATCTCATCATTGCCACTGCATGTGGTTGCATTTTCAGCTTTCTCTTGTTGAGCATTAAGGTTAGCAACAACATCA
The DNA here is from genome assembly GCF_984573655.1 of Nuphar pumila. NCBI lineage: Eukaryota > Viridiplantae > Streptophyta > Magnoliopsida > Nymphaeales > Nymphaeaceae > Nuphar > Nuphar pumila. The sequence continues at coordinate 9,331,585 of NC_143263.1, read as the reverse complement.
GACTAAGATAATAGCACAAACTTTTTCAACATAGACTACACACATAAATCCCCCCCCCCCACCCCCCCCCCCCCCCCCCACCCCCCACCCCCCACACACACACCTGAGATATTTTCGAGATGAGTGACATGAATGTGGCCACAAACTCTTCAATATTTTTTTAGCTTCAATTGTAGATTTGGGCCACATTAAAGGTGTTAGTTGTTGCTTGTTTGAGCATATATTTTTTGGTCTCAATTGACTAATGCTATATTTTTTATAAAAAATGTCAGACACACATGCTTTTAGCTACGAAATAGGGTACCTCTCTACCCATTTGTCAAGCATACTTTGTACTTCATAATAAAAAATATCACCTAGTGTGTAATTTTACTTTGGATTTTTTTTTATGTTCCAACAGTAGCACATAGTGTGGGTGTGGCCCCTTAGAGATAGTCTCTTTAATCATCATTCTGTAATAAACAAGTTCAGAATTTTCTACAATAACAAAAAGAAAAATAAAGGTAAACATGCGAGCATCAAAGACTGAGAATATGCTATTAAAAAAGCATTAAAAAATAAACAAAATGGGTTATTGAAAATACAAAAAAAAAATTGAAGCAAGTGTTCCCTACTCATGTTTATAATACAAGATACACAACATATAAACAACCAAATTTGAGGATAGAGGTGTACCAATCGTTAAGAAAACAAAACAACAAATAGACATTCACTGGCAAAATGATTCAAACAAAGAAAAAGATAGAATACGTTATTGAATATGCAAAGATAACTTGAAAACCATGCAATTCTTTCACAAAATAATTGATTCATGCCAATGTTTCAGTTATTTACTAATTCATGTCATCGTTTAAAAAATTAACCGATTCAACCATTAAAGATGCAGTTACCAAAAAAAATCATCGATGATTCTAAAAAAGTCACTGATGAAGTGTCATCGTTGATTAATCGCCAAAAATAGTTGCCAAAAAATCACTAAAAAATTTTATCCAGGGAAGAATATTGGGGACCACTGATTAGAGACCACAAAAAAACCCTAGTTTATCCGAAAATAGCCCTGAAATGTGAACAATCATTTTTATATTGACGATTATCGCATTTAATACTCGTACAGACATTCAGAAAAACTAAAAAATTTGAAGGCAAGTCATTCCTCAAATTTGTGAATGTTCGGGATCTCCGCAAATGAATCAAAACTTTCTCATATACAGAGCAAATTCACAATGACAAAATGTGAAGGTCGGGGACATTCATAAAAAATTTATGTGAATATCGCCACACATTTGCAGACCTCCTTGATGACCATTTACTTAAAGAAGATTTGCATGATAACTCGTAAATGTCATACTATATATGTGAAGGTAGAACCTTATTTGTGGAGATCGACCATAGTGTGAATGTCGAGGATATTCACAAACATCAATATGTGAGTGTCACCACACATTTGTGAACCTCCTTGAGGATCATTTACTTAAAGGAGATTCACATGGTAGCTTGTGAATGTCGTACTATATATGCAAAGGTAGTACCTTATTTATGAAGATCGACCAGAGTGTGAAGGTCTAGGACATTTGCAAACATTAATATGTGAATGTCACCACACATTTGTGTAAATTCGTATAATAGCTCATGAATGTCATCTATATATGCGAATTTCATATGGTATTTGTGAAGGTACATAAATTTCAGTTACAAGAGGTTCGCAGATTTGGTTATGCAGAATTCGTGAGGTCTGCAAAATCATCGTGTGAATGTGCATTTTAGTGAGAGGTTGCGAGATCAGGATAGTATACCTATATATGTCACGAACCTCAGGAGGTTCGCTCGTGTGATGGGTAAAAAGGTCCTAAAATAATCAAGCATTTGCAAATTTGGACATATGGAAAAATTCAAAATTTATAGGGAATTTTGATAAACATGTCATTTCCCTATACAGTGCGATCATTTTCCATTTTTTCCTCTATTAATAAAAAAAGTAATGCCCCAAATCTTGTTCTAGCTTTTTTATCAATAAAGGAAAAAAATCTTGCAAGACTTTGAAAACAAAAGGCGGTCCTAGGGATAAAGTCCCTTCATCCCAAGTTCAACTCCCACCAAGTGTGTGGGTGCCTTTAATTGGTGTGCTCCGCAAGGGCTTGGGTGTTGATGACCCCACTAGGGGTTTACATCACTAAAGGGAAAGCACATTAAAGGGGTGTTTGTGTATCATAGAAGAGAGCTCCACAACAGCCTTTCCGTAGTGGAGTTTAACCCCACGGAAACCATTACGGTGGAAAGCGGGGTGAATCGTTAAAGTCGGGCATTTGTGAATTTGGACATGGGGCGTATTTCGAAAGTTATATGATATTTCGGGAAATGTGCCTTTTTCCCATACAGTATGACCATTTTCTATTTTTTTCCTATTGATAAAAAAAAATAATGCCCCAAATCTAGCCTTTTTATCAATAAAAAGGTGAGCCGAGGAATAAGGTTCTGACCCCTTGGTCCCAAGTTCGACTCCCGTCGGGTGCAAGTTTTGTAAGGGCTTGGGTGTTGATGACCCCACTAGGGGTTTACTTCGCAAAAGGGCAAGCCCATTAAAGGGGCATTTGTGTCTCACTGAATAGAGTTCCACAGCAGCCTTTGCATGGAGCTCTCCTCCATGGAAGAGGAGTCCGACCACCCCACAGGAACGATTACCGCAAAAAGGGGGGTGTAACGTTGAAAAGGAGGAGGTCATTTTTTGCATCACGTTGGTGGGCCCCGCAGAAACATACGGGGTTGCGTGCATTTCTGCGTAAACACCACCCTTTCGTGACACACAAACACGACCTAAGTGACCAGTTCCCGGCAAGGGTTCCTCGACATGAAAAAAAAATGTTATTGGAAAAGTATTTGGAATTTCTTGGTATATATGCAAATATATATATATATATATATATATATATATTTATATATATATATATATATATATATTATATATATATATATATATTATATATATATATACACACACGTATGAAACACTAGAGTTAGAATAAAAACCGGTTAAAATCGTCATAAAAAACTGGTACAATGAAAAAAAATTATTTTGAGATAATGGTAATGGGGAGGCGTAAATTATGCAATGGTGTGAAGACACTTGACTTGTTTCCATTGGCCAGCAGCCAATAGAAAGTATGGAGGACTCTTGGCTTCGTCTCCGTAAATATAATAATGAGGGAAAAGTTCTGTCTCCTGCATCTTAGTAAGAAACTTAATTACTATTGACTTCATTTGTCAGGGAACAGTGGAGACACTCTTGACAATTTATACGAAAATGCTGTTTTCTGCTTGGAGTTTCCAAATGATCTTTTGGATCTCATATTGCAACGACAAACAATGAATTCATGGCATTTAAATCTGACCATCAACACAGCTTTCTTACTGTGAGGCATAGTAGAAATGTACAAAAAGTCCAGTACTTCTAGGCCGTATGTCCTTTGTCTTTATGGAGGACCTGGACCAAGAGATGCCATAGTGAGAGAATCCTAGGTTAATTGGTAAGCATTGCTACCCTATGCCCTAGTTTTTGGGCATGAACTTGCAAAGATGTAGAAGCAGCCCAACGGAGATGAAAGCCCATATAGAATAACTGCCCCACTCCCACTTAGGGGTGCAAACGGTTCGGATTTGAGCAATATCTTTTCAGATCCAAATCTGAATCTGGATCCAGATCCAAAACAGATGCTAAGAGGTAATATTGAATCCAAATCCAAATCCAAAATACATGTGGTAATACTGGATCCAAAAAAAATAGAACAAAAACAAACTATTTAAATGTAAAAAAAATGCAATCTGGTCTGAGTTTGATTTGGTTCAACTTCAACTCCGATTTAAAATGCTGATTCAAATCCAAAAGTAATTCAATTGAAGTACAGATCCTAATCCGATCCGAATGCACATTCAAAATTTACTTAAAGGATCCATATCCGGAAATAACATGTTGGACTCATATAGGATATCCGGCCATATCTAATAAGTTTGCAGTCCTACTCCAACTTGCAAGGGGTAACTTGTACTAATAGCAGGAATTTCTAAACTATATCTTCTTGGTAAACCTAAAAAATCCTGGACATTAACCAATTATTCCCTCATGATGTAAAGAGTTTCGGATAGGCATGCAAACGGTTCAGATCCGGAACAGCTAAATATATATTGGGGAGTCCGATCCGAAACAGCCAAAATTTGCAAAACCTCCATCCTGGATCCGACCCATTTGCATCCCTAGTTTAGGAAGTCTCTATCTCTCTCGCGCGCATGCACATGCCACAAACATGCACATGCTCCCACACACTTAGAAGCACGCAAAATGAATACAAGCACACACACATAGACATGCATGCAGACACATTACGATATCATCCTTTATAGTTTCTTTGTTCAAAATTTCTTGCTAGATCACTATATTTCAATATTTTCAAATTTAATCGATATTTATAATATTTTCATTTACATTTTTTCAATTTAACGGGAGATTATTCCCTTGCCGAGAAAAACCCAAGAAAGATATTTGTAACTGTGAGCCGAATCAACAGCCTAAGTGGAGTTTCTGATGGACCATTTTAGCATCTAGAGACTATCTACTTGAATTCCACTAGTCAGTCATCTAGATGGACCATTTTAGCATCTAGAGACTATCTACTTGAATTCCACTAGTCAGTCATCTAGATGGACTATTAGTTCATGCATCATTGACCCCACATTGGCTGGCCTCTGGTCGGCCAAACCCTTGAAGTCCCTTCTGCCCACCGGGGAGTACACCCAGCTTTGACCTTGCGGCAAAGGATGCCACCCGTGGGTTTTGAACTTGTGACATCCCGTTAACTTATTGACATTCACAAGTCGCCAATACCAGATGAGCAGAGCCCTTGTGGTTATCCAGGGAATCCTTATTTGGTTTTGGTTGATAAAATGTTATGGATCTTCCCAAAGTGATAAGCCATGTCTTGGTTTTGAGAAATTGAATTTTTTAAATGCTCCTTAATTTAGTTATGCCAAGTGCTCACAAGTAAACCCTATATTGGTTTTAATTAATTAAAGAAGTTAAAACCAAGAAAAATTACATTCAATTAGCATATGAAAAATTATGAGTAAAGATAATCAAGAAAGAGATATAGTAAGGAGAAATTATCTGTCAATATTTGAGATGAAAAAAAAAAGCACCATGGCAATAATTCATTCAAGAAATTATGTAGAAGAAATCTCAAAAGCATGGCTGACGTGAAAAAGCTTGCCCCTTGGGCTAAAAGTTTTAGTTGACCCGTCATAGGGCTGCTTTGCATCAACTTGTTGGTTTTCTTAGGCTATGGGAGAAGGGTATGGGAGGAGTTGGGAAAGGATTTGGAATGTGTTTGAGAGAGTGAAGTGTGAATGTTGGTTGGTAGTCAGCCAACTTTAAATACCAAAAATTTCAATTTTCAACTCCTCTAATAAAGAAGAGGTATTTACAACTCCTTGAATCACAAGGATTCTGATGGGTTTCTATATTTTCGATGGTTCACATTTTTTACCCCATTTACCTCAGTAAATCCTATATTCACCTATTTTACCTCATTATATTAACTACAATAATGGTGCAATTAAGAGGCTAACAACTATAGGTGGGCAACGGGCCAACCAGGCCATTGACCCAACCGGCTTGGTCAAAGTCCAGCTTGTTGACCCAACTGGCCTGCCCAAAGCCCAACCCATAAATTGATGGGTTGGGCCAACAGCCCGGTTCGGGCTGACCCATTGAAAAAATCTCAGCCCACAACCCGTCCATTATGCACATGAGCCTAATCCAGTCAAGCCGGGCTTATTATATTATATATAAAATATATATTGTGTTATATATGCATATTATCTATATTATATCATATGTATATACACATTATATGTAATATATATTATATATATATATATATAACATACATAAATTATATGTAATATATATTATATTATATATGTAACATACACTTATTATATGTGATATATATATGTGGGTCAAGCTGGGCTGCGCCCATGACTGGTTGGGCCGGGGCTGCCCGACTCATTGCCCACCTTTACTTACAACTACACTCACCTACAAACAAACATGGTGAGGAATCAAGAGGAATTGAACGCTCAAATCCTTGAAAATGTTACCTATGCTTCCAAACAATATCCAAAGGGAATCCACAACTCTTTTAAAATTCATTTTCCATGAATTCTAGTTTCTTTATTTCCTCGGACTCCTTGCAAATCCCTCCAACACTGGTTCCCAAAAGAAGCCTTAATGAAATGGGAATAGAAGGGTTGCCTTTCATTTTGTAATGAGCATTGTTTGGTGATGAATGAGAATGTGTACGAGTCCCACCTACGTCAATGTCATACTGTCTGGAGGATGGAAGATGGACAATATGCTCAAGAAGTTTGCCTTCGTATGCAGACAAAGTAGAAAAGAATCATGAAGGGTATCTGTGTAGCAATTAGCGCGCACACACATACACAAAAAGTCTACTATACGATACTATCTAGTTGAAAATCATAGGTGCAAGCTTTGTCTAGGCACTTAGTAGGATAAGTTTTAGATATTTTGGGTCTATGGTACAACAAGATGATAGACTGAAAAGTTATTAGCAGTAAGATTTGCTACTTGCATGTTATGTGATAAAGGAGTACATATACGATTATAAAAACAATGTTGGCACTGTTATCACACCAAGTACTAAAAGTTGGGCAACTAAAAAGTGACATGAAGGAAGAGTGCACATCCCATACATATGTGAGATGAATGTTTGAAGTTACAAGAAAAGATAAAATTAAAAATAAATACATAGACAAACATTTAAGAACTTTATCAATAAAAAAATGATTAGATAATACTCTTTAAGATGGATTTGGCATATTTTATTGAGACCTAACTATTAGGACACTAGTAAGAAAAGTTGATATAATGCAAGTGGAAAGAATTTATCAGAAAAGAGAAAGGTCACTTCACATGAAAAGATAGCCAGAGGTGATATAAATGATCATAACAAAACTTATATCTTTGAAACATGACTCATAAGACCAACCCTATATAATTGAGACAATGATGATAGTGGATAAATTTAGGGTTTGCCCATGAGGGCGCTAATCATCTGGTAGGGGTGACTTGTGAATGTCACTAGGTGACGGGACGTCATAAGTTCAAAACCCACAGGTGGCATCCCTTGTCGCAAGCATAGTGACAAACGTTTTTTACAGCAAAATCTCGTTTGTCAAAAACTTGTGAGAAATCGAAAAATTTTCATAAATCTTGCATTTTTTTTACAAAATCATGGCAATAAAAAACATTTTTATAAGAAAATATTAATAAAAAATATTTAAAAATAAAAATACACAGGTTTTTCATGATAAATAGCCGTTTAAAATGTAAATATTGTATTTAAATCATGGTATTTATGTTTTTTCATACATCTCACGATATTTTGAAAATCTTGCGAAAAATTACCGTTTTAAACTTTCAGATAATTTCTCTCGATATTATTGTGAGATTTTCATAAATCTCGCGATATTTGTTACAGAGGTCGCAAGGTCAAAGGTAGGTGTACTCTCCAATGGGTAGGCAGACCTCGAGGTTTTTCCAACAGGAGGCCATGCAATGTGTGGTCGGTGATGTGTGTATGCAGGGGGGGTGGGATTACCTGGACTATCAAAAAAAAATGCAGGGTTTGGCAACCGCAGGACCAAATTTTTAGATAGGTTAATGGAGTATACCAGTATGATCGCATTGTTAAGATGAACATCAATATATAATTAGATTATTCATTAGTACCCCAAAAGTTCTTTGTTCAGATAAATAGACTAATGATGTAAGGAATACCATGCTATAATAATCACAAGACTATCCCATAATTCCCTTTTCTTTTTTAAGCACGGCTCCACCTAATTTTAATTTAGTTGGCTTTTGAGTGAAATTATCATTTTAAAATATGTTGAGACATGGCTACCACTTCTACAGGACCAAAATGCTCACTAATCATGTTTAAGCTTCAACATCACTAATCAAATCCAAGTGATTAAAATGCAAATGACAACAAATTCTTTATAAAACAAAACAAAATTGGTCCCCACAATATAAAGAACAATTTGTTATGTGTTTTTGTCCATGTCCATATGCATTGTTTAAAAGATTTAATCATTTTTTTTGGCCTTGACCTAGGATGGATGCCAATGTGAGTGTCTTACATATCCATAAAAACTCAACAACATTAAAGCAATTAACCTACATTATCTCTTAAACAGTATTTGGATTTGAACCTCGGTCCTTTAGTTAAGATGACAATTTGTATATACATTAATTATCACTCAGTGTCGTCTTTCCCTTGCCGGTGCAAGCGAACGCTTAGCGAAAATGATGTTATATATGATAAATTAGCGCAATTTATAACCAATGAAAAACTCCCGGTAATCGCCTAATTACCGATAAAAAGCGGGCATTTGGGGTCATTTTCATAGGGCTATGGGATTAATAGTGCTTAGCAATCAGCACATAATTAATCATGCTTTTAAGAAGCATGAATCTTGGTTGTTGGGGGAAGGGTGGGCCAAGGATCCATGGTCTAGGGCATCCCCTCATGGTAGGGCCTGGTCAAGGCATGGGAAAAACATCCAGCCACGACGAATGGGGGAAAAGGGATCTCGGAGTGGGTCCCACTGCAGCCACACTAAAGGGGATCACACGTGACCCTCTGACACAAGCCGGGCTTGAGCAGAGCTTGAGCTCGACAAGAATTTGATCCTCTCACAAAGCCGAGCTGGAAGAATACCATAAGAGACCAGTATCTAGCAGAGTTTGAGCCTGGCTCGGCTCGGCTAGTTGGACTTTAAGGAGCCAAGCTCGAGCCTGGCTCAGCTCGGCTTGGATCAGTAGAGAGAGAGAGACTTACCGAGTTACGGTCACTGCCCTTCTGGCCTGCGGTGCCTGCTCTGCCGTCGGTCGTCGCCGGATGCCCTGTTGTTCAGCCTCAGGCTGTCAGGGAATGCGGAGACTCAGAGAGGGAATACACCAGGCACAGGGGGTACCAGAGACTTACTGCTGAACCGTTGATCATTATAAGATAAACGGTTCAGATCCAATACCTTTATATAATATATATTTTATTTTAATTAACGCTGTTAGAGACCGAACCTATACGGACCGAGCTGAGACGTCTGCCCGAACTCGACTCGTGTGTACGACCGAGCCTGTGCCTTCGAGCGTACACGAGTCCGGCTTAGACCGAGCCGAGCTCGGGCTAACCCGACTCGTTGTGCTCCCCTACTCGGACGGGGTTTGACCCCGAGCGTTTTTTTCGTTGGTGGGAAAACGGACAGAGCAAACGTCACTACCTAACTTGTGGTTGTGGGAGTTCTACCGTTAAATCTAACGGTTTTCCGTACTTTCACACCTGTGAGCTATCCGTTTCTGCCACCGAAGAACTTTGTTATGACCTACGTGTCCCCTTCGGATTGACTGAGAGGGAAATAGATGTCAATATCTGAAAAAGAGAGCAAAGTAACTGTTCATTAGTTTTCTTGGGCATTCAGATTGGAAGCAGTCAGAAAACCGCAAAGTGGATTCCATTTGTGTTAGTTTTGTTATTTCTCTATATCCTCTGTCCATTTCTACGAAATGCAGCAAAGATAGTAATTTTTGAGAAATAATTAATACTCTCAGCCCAAACGATACGACCAAGAATTTCGATAGAATAACGAAAGTACCCCCATCAGGATCTCACAATTACAAAATCCAGTCATTTAAAGTCTAGACTCCCAAATCTCGTTTTCCGGTTCGGGTTCATCGAGATAAAAAAAAAAACTTGCAATATATTGATGTCATCAATCAATCAACATTGCTGGTGGAATTGTTGGGATTTGTCAACTAGATCTAAGTTGGTGGCGGGGTTAGGCAGACCCCTACCAGTTGTACAAGTATACCATTGGGTTTTGAACATGCAACGTCCCAACACAAGGTGACGTGCACTAGCTGCTCCTACCACACAAGATTTGCCCCGTTGGTCCAAGTATGTCATAGTCATCGATTAGAATGTTGAGTCAATTAGTTTTTTACTATAACCAATAGGTTTCCCTAAAGAAATTTGGTGCTTTTCATTTTCTACAAAAAAAAACTTATGGCTGCGTTTGATTGCCACGGATCTCTTAGGAGACCTACAAACATGCGGATCAAGGCATGGGCCCTACACGTTGATCCGGTCCTCCAACAAAGGATCTCAGATCTAAAGATTTGTGATCTTTACTACGGTTTAAAACTAGGGATGTCAATGGGTCGGATTTGACTCAGAGTCAACCCATACCAAACCTTACAGGGCCAGGGTTTAGTGATAAATAAGGTATGATTAGAATCCGGGTTGAACCCGAAGGTTCCGATTAATATATGGAGATGAGTATGGTTTATGGAATTTCATACCAGACCCAGGTCCGACATGAGTTTTGACCAAGATCCACAAATTTCAACGTAAAAAGGATAAAAAATGTTATTTTATCAGGTATGGTCTAGGTCTGGTTAATGTAATCCTTATAAGATCTGAGTATGGTTTTTCTTATGGCAGGTCTGACTGAACATGAGTTCGGACCGGGTACCAATATCTCAAATCAGGTTTGGGTCAGGTTTTACCTAGATCTGAATCAAACCCGACCCATTTACACCTCCAGCTAAAATCAACCAAATCCATAGATTAATGGCATTGTTTCAGACTAGAAATGATTGGGTCACTGTTTAAGACCCCTCGGATCAAAGATCCAAGATATTCAAATGCATTTTATAGTTTTCAATGGGTTTAGTTTGCAGCTGGAACTAGTGTAATGGCCCAAGATTTTTAACCCTTGAAAAAATATGTGAAAATTAAAAAAAAAAATCTTTATTAAAAGCGCCAACAGAAACATTTTCAAACAGGGTTTGAGGCCTCGAGCGGATTACAATCTACACAAAAATTGACTATACCAAATTCAAACATGGATAATATAACTCATTTAAGGTATTTCAATTCCAAATGAAAAGAGTGTTACAAAAGCCAAACAATAGTAAAATGTATATGAATTCAGTAACCGAAAAAAGAAAATGATTGATTCATCGACATCGTCATAGCATCCCACATTCGCTCTGCAACTAAATCTGTAATCACTTGTATGCTCATAAAATCGGGCAAACTCGTGAAAGTTTGGTAGGTCTACACCATAACACATGGTAATTTATAATAAGCTATTACAATTTATTCAAGCATATATTCATGATATACATCAATCAAATAAATATGTATGATATATGTCATTCAGACAAAACACAATGCATTTAATCAAATATAATACAATTCAATCATTTGCAACAAGACTAAGTAGGTGTGATGTGTCATTTACCTAATAACTCAACATACTCGTTTGTAGGTGGGATGTGCTATTCACCTAATATCTTCATAATTCATTTCAATCATATTATGCTCTATGGTTGATCCGAAATTGGTATTTAATAATGTTGCATCAATTGGAATATAGCTAAATCCATATATTTGCAACGGGCTATCACAGTCCATTTCAAACAATATATTTAAATAGTTCATTCTTTCAGAGATTTATTGCATTTTAGAAACAAGTTCTTCATCAGATTACCTGATCTTGAAAACGTACATCCTCACAGGTTCGTCCTTATCGGACTATCTGGTATTGGGACAATACACCCTCACAAAAATGTCCTAACTAGATTTACCTGGTCTTGGACATGGGAATCCTTATAGAGACTCATCCTAACCGGATTTACCTGGTCTTAGACTCGCATATCCTCACAAAGACTTGTCATGAGCAGACTAGTCGATCTTATATATGTAAAACCTCATAGGATCACCTTCTTGAAAACAGTTCTTCAATGACCTTATTTTTATCAAGTGGATTCTCATTGCCATTCCTACATAATCATAGCTAACCACTCACATGGTCAATGACCACCAATTGGCCTTAAACATATACATATTTGACATGCATCACAACATAAATTACAATCATATTATATTTTATTCATATAATCACATGTTCGACAGGGTTCAGTGATCATAGCTCCATTACGAGCTTCAACATACATCGCATGAATTAATCACATTATAATCTTGTTTCGATAATTACAACTTGTAGGTACTCACAAAATAATACATAGAAACAATTGAGACCGTTTGGGGGTTTATTATTCCATGTGTTTTGATATCTCGGGCAAGTAACTAAATCCGCTCCAAAGGGGACAACCTAATAACTGAGAGAAAAGTTTTCAGAGGCCACTTGTTATCGGAGGATGCATCCAAACTTCTGCAAAAGTCAATGAGATCTACTACTTAAGATAATATTTGGTAGTTTATTCCCCTAACTTCGATGACCGGAGACACCGAGTCATTGGCACTCGATGAGCATAGTTGTTAACAACTTGTTTATCGAAGTTTGTATCTCATATTCTGTCTCCTAATAGAACAAAAAAATAAGGGTACGTCAGGTCTTATTTTATTTAACAACTCATTCAATATGCTCTGGTCTTTTAAACCAAATCGAGCTACCTATGAATGATCAGACCATCTTCATTTGTGCGATTTCCTTTAACATGGTGCATTGTCGTACAACAAGATTATCATAAACCTTCAGTCCATTCATTATCGTACTAACATGTCGTGCATGACTGATAATACCACTGTGATGAGAAAGATATTAGTTTCTCAGAAAGAAACCCAAACACAATATTAAAAATCACAATATCATGCGCTTTAGGACAGAGAATATCTGAGATATTTTGAATACAGAAAAGAACTTGATCTACGTACCACTAAAGGCTACGTAGTTGAAGCCTTTTTGTTATGTTGGTTCGAAGAAAGAACTCAGTTGTGAATTTTTTAGTCATGCCAATCTCAACTTATTTTAAAGTTTGAACTAGGTTGGAAAGGTGATTAGAAGGACCCTCTAATGCTAGAGAGTTTGACCGATAAGCACAGACGCGTCAACATTGATAAAGAGTGCATGGGAGCCTTGCATTATACTTAGGATAAGCTATGTATGTTGCAAATATGTGAATGCAAAACACATGTTCTACTTTTCAAAACATCAAAAAATGCAAGCCTGAAACCTCGCTTATAGATTCTTTTGAAATCGAATTATAGCAAGAATGTGCAAATCTGCATCTTTAAATACATATTGGCATAATTTAAAGCAGGTAGGAATACACAAAAATGCATATCTTATATAATTATATATGTATATAGGATACATATATATTAAAGCATAAGCATGTGTATATTACAACGTGATGACAAAGTAAATTATGTAAAATAGAGTCTAGTGTATGATACCACACATCGAGCTAAATAAATTGCGTAAATAAGGCCCGATGTATTGAACTATACATCGGACTAGGTAAATTGCGTAAAGCAAGAGTCTATGCATGATACAGTATGATGCATAAATAGCATAAACAAGACTCGGTATACGAAACCGTATATCAGGCTATGCCACGAATCCGTACATTAGGCTAAGTAAATTGCACAAAGCAGGAGCATGTGCTTAATACAGTATGACATCAAAGTAAATAGCATAAATGAGGCTCGATGTACGAAATTGTACATCAGGCTAAGTAAATTTCATAAAGCAGAAGCCTCTGCTCGATATAGCATGGCGGCAAAGTAAATAGCATAAACAAGGCCCAGTGTACGAAACTATACATCGAGCTAAGTAAATCGCATAAAATTGAGGCATGTGCACATTACAACGCAATGATAAAGTAAATAACATAAACGAGGCCCGGTGTATGAAACCGTACATTGAGCTAAGTAACTTACATTATAGTACGATGGCAAAGTAAATAACATAATTAAAAATTAAACCTTGAATTAAAATTGTAATATATATATATATATATATATATACATGCTCATTGTAATTTAAATATGAAAGCGCACATTTTAATTAGCATAAACTTATGCTAACAAACTTGCATTAAAATCTCACAAATACCAAAGTTAGCGTAAGAAATCTCTACCTCATACCCTCTGTCAAGAATAAAAAAATGCATGCGAGATTGCATCGTGATACGAGTCTGCAATGATAAAAACGATGGAGCAAGTTATGACAAAAAGTGGTGATGGATCTGGTAGAGCAACACACATGTAAAACAAAGGTGGTGTGGTTCTAAAGATAATGCATAGATCTCAAGGTGGTGCACATATCCAGAGGAAATTTCCTACATAGTGGGGCATGAGTCTCGAGTCCACTAGGCCCACAGGGTCCAATGGCAATGGTTCACAGGTAAGCATGGGCGTAGAGTGAAGTAGATTTTAATGCACACGAACCCAAGTAACAACACAGTGGTCGCGATCAAGGTTGTTAAATGCGATGAGGCGAAGCGAGGCGTTGAGCTTGAGCTTCGCCTCTGAGGCGTACGCCTCAGGTACTGAGGCGTACGCCTCTCACAACACTGGCGTGGATAAACAGTGTTAAATGCAATGAGGCGAAGCGAGGCATTGAGCCTGCGCTTCGCCTCTGAGGCGTACGCCTCTCACAACACTGGTCGCGATAGCGGGGCCCATCGAACTCAGCTACGGCAGCAGGGTGGCCTGCTCGTAGGAATCAGCAGAGAAGAGAAAGGGAGAGCATGCGGTCTAAGTGGTTGACCCTGCCTCCATTTAATTAAGGGCCCAGAGAGAGAGAGAGAGAGAGAGAGAGAGAGAGAGAGAGAGAGAGAGAGAGAGAGAGAGAGAGAGGTGTTCTTGTACCTTCCTAAACAGAGTGCAGTTTGGGTCTGGGCCAGGGTCACCGACAGGTGAGGTGAGGAAGATTCAACTTTACCTATTTTATTTGAATATAGATCCTCATCCAGATTCAAAATGGATCATACCCATTAACCATGTTTGGATTTCTCGCCTTGGGTCCAAAGTCCATTTTGGTTTTGATTTGGGTCAGATCCACTCAATGGATCCAATCCAAATATGGCTATTTAGGTCCCTAATTATATATTGCTAATAATATTAACTAATTCTCTTGATAATTGGATTCATTTTGGCCATAAGCATACCCAAATTTTTTTTATTTAAGTGGGATCTTTTTAGGTCTTAGGTGGATCCAAACAAACTCACTTTACTTTAATGACATTCATCTGGGTATCGAATGGATCCAAAAAGTTTATTACTTTAGTAGAATCCATTTGGGTCTTCAATTGGATCCAAAATACCTTTTTATTAGTCAGATTTATTTGGGTCTCAAATGGATATAAATTCTCATTATGTTTGATTTAAACCCATATATGGGTCTAAACCCTATACAAACTCATATGGGCTGACCCAAATCGTTTGGAGATCCATATCGAGCGAAACCAAAGACTTAAAACTCACAATGAATTTGTTTGAGTTTTGATTCTCCCAAGTTCAAACTCAACAATTCAACTTCGGATTGGGTGCACCAACTATATCCAATCCCAAATGCATGGGTTGATCAATTTGGATCTCCATTGATATGTAGATCTAAATACTCCATAAATTCTCAATTAAATACCAGATAATCTAAATAAATTTCAGAAAATTTTGCGGGTATTACAACTAGGGATGCAAATGGGTCAGATCCACAGAGGGATTTTGTAATTTTTAGCTGTTTTGAATCTGATATGTATTTAGCTGTTCCATATCCAAACCGTTTCCATCCCTAGCTGGAACCCTACAACTACAAGCCTTAAAATTGGACCCACTTGAGTGAATCCAATGACCTACACTAGGACCAAGTCCTAGTCAAATTGAGAGTCTCGACTAATTTCGGGACCATCCAACCCTAAACCCACAGCTCATTTACAACTAAAATTAGTATTAGAAGCAAAAATTTTACTCAATAAGACCAAACTTAGTTCTCATACACAGTTGGACCCGGACCCACCTACACAAACCCAACCCAGACAAGACCGGACCCACTCCTCAACCCGTTCCCGGACTCGAAACTTGTACAACTAATGAAGCTTATAAAGACAACATGCCCATGATAACGCCAGCATGTCACGTGCATCTAAAAGGAGTGGTAGTTTTGTCATTTATCCAAAACCCAGAGTTTATTTAACAAAACCCTTTATGTTAACGAAAGAGAAAACATGCATGCGATTTATTATACAGAATAAAAAATTCCAATAAACAAAAAAAAGGAGAAGAAAAAAGAATAATTAATTTATTATCTGGTTTTTAACGAGAACGGGAGGGCTCCAGGGACCAGGATGGTGATGGTGATGATGATGATGATGGCGACGACGATGATGATGGCGACGACGATGATGATGGATGCGTCGTGTGCTCCTGTTGGATGATCGGCTCCACTTAAAAGAAGAAAGAAGAAGAAGAAGAAGAAGAAGAAGAAGAAGAAGAAGAAGAAGAAGGGCTTCGTATTCTCGTACATGTGCAGCTCCGGCCATCACCTCGCACGTGCGAACGACGGACAGACTGCGATTCATCTCCCTCCTCGCTTCTTACGAACCCTAGAATCGTTTCAAAAATCGGATAAAGAAGGAAAAAACTGGAAAAAGTCCTGATAAGCTCAGGTATATTGCTCGTTGCATCGAATGCGCAGAATTTTCCCGGTTTTTTTCGTGCATTTTGGTGATTTTCGGGCTTTTGGTTCGCTTAGCGTTTCCGGAGCATGCTGGGATGGGAAATGGATGAAATTGGGGCGAATCTGGGGGTTTCGTGGCGGAGCCGTGGGTCTTGAGGTTTTTTCGGCGCTCCGATCTTTAGGGATTCGCTGCGATGGAGGGAGTTTCTGGCGGGTTGTTTCTTGCTCGGGTTCGACGGTCGTTTATTGCCGGTGAGATCTTCAATCTGCGGGATGGAATTGCGGTGAGGGGATGACCGGGCTTCGGACCGGCTCCGATTGATTGCGGAGGAGCGGAGACGGCGTGCTTGGGCTTCCGTGGCAGCCTCCGATGGCCGATCTTACCTGGAATGGCCCTGTGGAGAGGGATGTCGAGCAGGTATACGCGTGTTTTTTCTTTCTTTTGTTCGTCCTGTTTGCGGTCGATCTCTCGGTGTTCTGGTTGATGTTGTTGGTAGTTTGTAGAACGCTGGAGCGACGATTATAAGGATATGTGTGGATTCTTTGTATAATTAGTAGAGCTGGAAATGGTTTTTCAGTGGAGCTGCACTATTGCTTGTCATGGTTACCATGAGTTTTTGTTTACTTTTGCTTTTCCGGGGTGTGATTGGGTTCATTCCGTGTTGGTTAGATTGGTGAAAATATTGAATTTTCATTATTTTTTGCGATAGTGAGTTGTATGTTAAGCAAATGGAGTATTGGAGGATATGAGTTTCTGTGGCATTAAGCCGGTTTTTGGATTTTCACACTAAAAAAATTGGTAACTTAATGATGGATAATCTGGGATGGATAGAGCAACTCTCTTTTCTTCTTCCCTGGTTGTTATTAGTCGTGTGGTGAGAAAGAAGTGAGATCAGTCTCTAGCTTATAGTTATGAGGGTTTTGCACTTTTGATAACATTAGGTACTCAATTTAGGGAATCATTGTGGTGCATTAGATGCGTCATGTCTGAAGCTTTTGTTTATATGTTTGGTTTCTGACTGAAAACTGATCAAAACTTAGAATATGAGCTTTTAAAGTAGTTGAATTTGTTTGGTTTTCACAAGTTGAGATATTCTGAGGCTGAGTTACTTGGAAAATAGGATGAACTTACATTCAGATATTGGTCAGATATTTGAGTGGTGGGTAGAGCTCACCTTTTGATGGAAAAAAAGTAATTCCATCAAGGATTGCTATCTCTCGGGCCGAAGTTCTGACCTCTTCATTATCCAGTTCTCTGACCTGAAGCTCCTTGTAGAGCTAGATGTGTATGCTTCACTACTATATCAAAAACCCTCTCTTACATTAGGGCCAGCACCATACTTTCTATTTAGTCCAAAATTATGCTGAATTTTGGAACTTTTAGGGTTGAAGTTCTTTACATAATTGGTCTGCCGTATCTCATGAAGTAACATTTATCAAATGAAGCCATATTGCATACTTTATTATCCTAGTCCATCTTCTATTGGAAGATAACATGTTTTACTAGACAGATTTGAAGCCTGTCACATGATGAGGTGCTTCTAGAAACATTGAAACTTAGATAATTAAAACCTTGACTAAACATTGAACAACCACCTCTGAAAACAGAAAATAGCTGGTAATAAATAACAAGGAGTTTGAGAATATCAGAGATTCCTATATCAGCATGCACCTCCATGTGAGGAAATGCTCTAAATTGAGTCACATGTTAGCTAACTTATTAACTTACCAATTTTAGGTCTGGTAAACAAGCCAAATGAACTGAGCTTGACCTTTTCAAGCACTGCTTATTAATGCTGAAATGACTCAAGCTCGAGCTCGAGCTCATGATGAGCTGAACCAAGATGAAACTTGTAACAAGCTGAGGTAGGCTAGTCAAGCTTGAGCTGGATAATCAAAATATTTTGTTTAAAAACGGAAATAATAAGATTCGAGTGCTCAACCTCCTTTTTCCAAGCCACACATCCCGATCAACTACTATATATATAATATGTGTGTGCATGTATGTATTCTTAACAAGCCAATACGAGCTGAGCTAAGTCGAGCACCCCGTGTTCATTCTCGGCTCGCATGACCATAGGCAGCTTGTGGCTCGGCTTGCCAAGCACAAGTTACAATCCCCAGGAAGCTTTTGATGAATCAAGTTGAGCTGAATAACAAGTTACTTGTCTCATTTCCTAGCCCTGGCTAATGTGTTTCATTTGAGCATGAATGCTCTTTTTCTATTATATGTTCCAGCTGCAAAATCAGGTCCTTGCCAGCACATGTGTGTATGCATGAAAGCATATGTGTGTGCGTTTCTGCACAGTTTTTTAATGATAAGGTGCAAAATAAGGCACCTTGGCAAATATAGAATGAGTAGCAAGCCTAGATGAACCATCAAGGTGTAAGGAAAAATGCATTAAACAACCAAAATCCATAGAAAAAGGATATTGTACTATAAAGTGTTAGCCATGCACATAAAGGCTCAAAACACGACACCTTGGCAAATATAGAATGAGTAGCAAACATAGATGAATCATCAAGGTGTAAGGAAAAATGCATTAAACAACCAAAATCCTTAGAAAAAGGATATTGTACTATAAAGTGTTAGCGATGCACATAAAGGCTCAAAGCAAGAACTTAGGAAGGAAGCAAATAAGGTGTTTTAGCAATTAAGGAATAAGGAGTAAGCCTTGTTGCGTCTTCAAATAAGGCAAAAAGAACTAAAAAGAATCTGAAAACCTTAAGAAAATTCTATTTCAACCATAAATCATAATCATGCAAATAAAGAATAAACAATAATTTAGGATATTAAAAACGTAATTGTTGTTAATAAGAATAATAAAAACTAATAATAATCTTATAAATATATGTAAACAAAAAAAGTACATAATCTGATAAAGCCCTGTTATAAAAAAAATCAATGAATCTAGTAGAATATACTAGGAAAAAGAACATTTCATCCTTCATGCTAATAGAAATAAGAGTGTGATTAAATAAATATAAACACAAATTAATAAAACCAAAACCCCAACAATGTTCATAAACTGATAGAACTAAAACAAAAAAGAGTGATAAAGCATATGGTAAAAAAATGGTATTTATCATATTAATAGCTTGGTGACCTACGAGAATGGTAGAATAAATTTATCAAGCGACCCTAAAAGAATGAGCAAAAGAAGCAAAACCCTACAAAATGATAAAAACTTGAAAGAGATTGGGAAACAATGTAAACAACTAGCTCAAATAAAGGAGATAAGAAGCAGGTTGGTTTACCTTCCTCCTTGATCCTTCAACAAGAATATAAAAGCTGGTTTCAACTTTTTTTTTCTTTCTTCTACCAAAGTGTTCTTTCTCTCTCTCAATATATTAGATCCTCATTTAGGGTTTTGTTGTCCTCCTAAGCATGCAAATTGTGTGATGCGCTAGTGAAAAATAACAGAAAATGAAAGGAAAGAAAAAGGTTTTGTAAGTGATGATGCCATAATGCATTACAAGTAACAAGAGGCTTGCATGTCTATCATAAGTATGTGTCTTATTAATATGGCTTGCACCTCATTGGTGGAATAGGCACATGCCTCAATTTCATTGAAAGAGCTTTTTCTTTTGCTATTTTTTGGTCAACACGTGTGCATGCAAATACATGCAATTTTGTGCACGCACCTGAAGTTCATTCAAAGAGCTTCCTTGATTATCTATTGACTATTGTGAATTTCATATAGTCACAAGATTTGAGAGCATTAAAGTGCAACATTGTATGTATGTGCATAATAAATGTGTATTGGATTGCCATACTTATGGTAGGATATTGCTAGCAAATTTTTTTGCTGCTTTATTTCTTTGGTTGCTCCCTTGAGCAAAATTATAATTATTGGTATTGTATGATATGATATGGAGTATTAGGGCTGGTACAGTTTATGTGAAAAATTGTTAAGTAAAGGTTATCAGGCTGTATCGACCCTTATTGCATGATACAGGCTGTTTTGCACTATATCAGAGATTATGCAACCTGTATCATATGAGTCGATGCTGTCAAAAACTTTAAGTTTTCAGTGGTCTGAAAAGTGACATTTGACCACACTGGGAGGGCTTTTTAGGGCAAAAGTTGTTTTGACCCCTTTTTCACACCCAAAAACTCAAAATGCCCTTGTATCTGGCATTTTTTGGACCACATCACCTTAAAATTTGAGGATTTACCCAAAACCGAGCCCTAAAAAGTTCTTTTGAGAGATCTACTCTCTTCTGATCATAAACACCCTTTTGTGCAAATATACCTAAAAACCGATCCCTAGGGAGAGTGTTTTTGTTTGGCTACATCAACCCTCTTTTGTGACTAAAAGCCTAGCCCTATAAACATCCATGGATGTTCATTTTTTAAAGCTGAAGAGCACCCTAAAGCTCAAAACTGGAAGGTTAGAGGTCTGATGTATACTCTTTTAAATTGGTTTGCACTTTTTCTTTTTCATCATTTTCTTTTCTTATTTCACAAACCCTTGTCTTGGGCTTTTGGGTTAAATTTATCATGGAGAGAGGAAAAGACTAATACAAACATGGCTAGCGTGGTGATATTGTAAACTGGATGACTTTCGAAAGAGGTTATTGAAATATTGTTTTTGTCAATAATAATTTATAGTAGATTATATACATTTGGATACCACATTGTAGGCTACAATAACTCCTCCATATGACCATGTGTCTATCCGCATATTTTAGCCAATGTTCATGTTGAGTTTGTTGTCAGTGAAGAAGAAACAAATAAAAGAAAGAGATGGGCACTAGCGATACTCACTGCACAACCACCATCACAGATTATCTCTGATTAAGAATATGAATTGTTTGACGAAAGTGTTTCATAACTAAAAAGTAGTAGTTTAGACTTCTATAGAGTTAACCCTAATATATTTTATTATAAAACTTTTATGTAATTATGAACTATGATGACATTATAATTCTGTAATATTTTTTGTTTTAGTTATTATAATTATGTTCCTTTGCTTATTTGTTCATGTTGAATTATTTGTTTCATTGTTATACTTTGGGAGAGGGTGATTGAGTATAGGTTGAGGAAGGTTGTCATGATATCGGAGAATCAATTTGGTTTTATGCCTAGAAGATCAACTATAGAAGCTATACATCTTCTTAGACAATTTATTGAGAGATATAGATAGAGGAACAAAGATTTGCATATGGTTTTTATTGATTTGGAGAAGGCATACGATAGAGTACCTAGGGATGTTCTTTGGTGGACAATGATAAAGAAAGGTGTTTCTCTCAAGTACATTAGTATAATTAAAGATATGTACGAAGGAGTGGTAACCAATGTCCGCACTTGTGGAGGGGTGACAACCAATTTTCCTATAACGGTTGGGTTACATCAAGGATCTGCATTAAGCCCTTTTCTATTTGCTATAGTGATGGATGAGCTTACGAGATCAATTCAAGAAAATGTGTTGTGGTATATGTTGTTTGCTGATGATATTGTTTTGATTGATGAGTCTAGATCTGGGGTTAATGCTAAGTTAGAATTATGGAGACAAACATTGGAAGCAAGAGGTTTTAAGTTGAGTAAGAGTAAGACATAATATATGAAATGTCGGTTTAGTAAGCAACGAAGTAGTGATGGGAGTGTAGTGAAGCTTAGTGAGCAAGAAATACCGGTGGATGACTGTTTCAAATATTTGGGATCTATCATTCAAAAGTATGGAGAAATTGATGGAGATGTAAATTATAGGATAAAGGTTGGGTGGATGAAATGAAAAAGTGCAACTAGAGTGTTGTGCGATCGTAGAATGCCATTGCGGTTGAAGGGAAAGTTTTATAGGACGACAATCAGGCCCACTTTACTATATGGTACGGAATGTTGGGCTGCCAAGAGACATCATATTCAAAAAATGAGTGTAGCTGAGATGCGTATGCTTAGATGGATGTGTGGAAATACAATAAAAGATAAGATTCGAAACGAGGAGATACGTAAGAAGGTAGGCGTTCCATTGAAAATAAGATGAGAGAGAATCATTTACGGTGGTTTGGACATATTCGGCGAAGGCCTAATGATGCTCCAGTTAGAAGGATGGAGAAATGGAAAAATATATTAGTTAAAAGAGGTATTTTCATCAGACCACAAACAAAAGAAAAAGAAATGTTAATTATATATCCATGATATATTTTCATCAGACCACAAACAAAAGAAACTCAGATGAAAGGCCAAACATGCGTTTAGGATATAAATAACTATGCAAGCATCCTTTCATTTCTTTCATGTCACCATGAAGTTTCTCAGAAGGAATTTCCAACTATTATTCTATAATGACTGGCAGAGTAACATTGGATATCCTTATGGACATCATTTTAGTGTTTCTTTTCTTGTTAGCTTGCGCAGCTGAAAATCCTAACCAGCTTAGTCATGCAGGTTTTGCATGCCAAACTTGATGATGTGCCACTGATTTATATCTGTTGTTCTTGTCTGGTTGCCACCATCTTAAGGTTGAATTTTTTTTTATCATGGTTAATTTTCCTTTTCCATTTTTTTTTTCAAAAGTAAGAGTTCAGCCTTGGGATTTCTCATTTGAAGCTTGACTTTGTTTCTATTTTTAGATATATGCTTCCTTTATTTTTTTACCAATCTGCTTCTTGTTTTTTTTAACCTCACTCATTTCACTCATAAAAACAGCTATATGATAAACATTAGAACTACCACTTTCTTCTTTCTCATTATAGCTTGCCTTCACACTCCTGTGACCTGTCTATCTTGAATGCACGTGCAAGACCTTTTTCTTATTCTTCACTTTCATGTGTAGCACACATTTTTTATCTTGGTCCCTTGGGATTGTTGTTTGCTGCAGGCCATCACTACTCTTAAGAAAGGAGCATATTTGCTTAAATATGGTCGCAGGGGAAAACCTAAGTTTTGCCCATTCAGGCTGGCTAATGTAAGTTATCTTTTTTATCTCAGTTTGGATGCTGCTCTTAGTTTTGGAGGTTTTATTGGTTTTTTTCGCTAATCTTCCTAGTGGCTTCAGTAGTTTCTGATAAAGCATATTTACAGAGGCTTTATATTGGATTATGGCATATGAGTTCTTTTGCATGACCTATATTTTCTCTTTGCATTTAAAACTTGTTATTTTGCGATTTTTCTAACTTGAAGTCTGAGGTCTTCTATTTTTTCGAGAGATTTACACACTGATGCCTTTTATAAGAGCATGTTTTCCTTACTGTTCTAATCTCTCTCTATTTTCCCACCACTATCACCTTTGAGTGTAGCCACCAATCTAACTTGTCTCTGAGACATTACATATGACCACCTTTGAGTGTAGCCACCAATCTAATCTGTCTCTGAGACATTATATATTTCTTGTTACAGGATGAATCTGTTCTGATATGGTACTCCGGAAAGGAGGAGAAGCATCTTAAGCTAAGCCATGTTTCCAGAATTGTCCCTGGACAACGTACAGTAAGTTAAAGTTTATCTGCATGAGAATTTGCATCTAATTGATATTTTGTGGTAACATGAGGTGTAGTTTCATGATGGATAGCTACAAACCACATACATGGAATTCATTTATACTGACAACTTTATGCATAGCTTTAGATAAATAACTTGTACTGGATGTTTCACCTCACATTCAAAAGCATTCACAAACTGCAATTAGGTTGTCCTTGGGTTAACAAAAACTGATGTTCTAAAGCTACCATTTTACCCTTGTAATAGTTGAACTACACGTAGGAGATAGGAGCTTTTTCTCTTGATTAAAATTATTGGTTTACCCATACTCTAGAAGTCCAAGCTCGATTTCCCTATTCGAAGTAAGTTTGACTTTGGATTGACCAAGTCATGGTTCAGAATAGTTACTGTTTAGCCCTGGTCAAAAAATGCGTGCATGATTTTCTTACTTGCACGAGTAGAAGCATTGTTTTGCCATTATAAGTTAGAACATGAAATTCCTATGGATATTTTTCCCTCTTCCAAGTTACCCTTTGCATAGTGATAAAAACGGAGAGGTATGGGCTTGGGTTTATGCTTGACCAGTATTTCATGGGTATTCTTGAAAATGAGTCTAGATTTGGACCCAATCCTACTCAAATATCACAAAAAAATTATGGATTTATGTAGGATCTAAGTTTCAGTTGTATTACCAAAAAAGTGGTGAAACCTATTCCTTTTCACATGAAAAGGGAATATTCCTGGATCTGACAATATGGGTTGAACCCAAGTTATACCCTGGACAGGTCTCCCACCTTTTGCATTCCTACTTTGTATTATGATAACATTATAATTTTTATCATATATAAACTTGCCACATTTCTTTAATCCATTGTTTTACCATTACTTGGAAAATATTTCTCTAAAAATTGTTATTGACTAGAAATGTTTACAGGTTTGTACGTAGACATTTGCAAAAATCAACCTAACTAGTTGCATTCTCATTGGACCCAAAGCCAATCTGGATATAGATGACAAAAACTTTATTAATTCAAGATCAATTAGCAATTGTTATGTATGCCACTGGCTTAGATATCTAGCCAATTAAATCCACTTAATTTTGCATCGAGATCTAGATTTAGATCCATTTCCTAATAATCAGGCCCTCTCATTTGATAAAGGTGTATTTGCAGAACGGTCATTTTAATAGATAAATAGCAGACGGTCATTTTAATAGATAAATAGCAGAAGTTATTGAAGATAAGTAAACTGGGTGTCATTTGCTTAATTCAACAAGACCTTTGGTGGGAAATTGAAAACTCCCAAACTTTCTGTGTGCATATGAATTAGACCAAAAAGTATGGTGGGTATCTGAAAGTTTCCCATTTCGTTTTTGTTCCAATGTGAGCTTGATAAGTCGATCTGAAGTTGCTTGCTTACTTTTTGGTTTGTAATTTATGTGAATTATGATATCCCTAGTATCTAAGCAAAAGTCATGATAATGAGAATTTGGAAAAGTATATGATAGCAAAGAAGGAAGCTAAGAAAGTAGTTCGAAACGCGAGGGATAAGGTATATAAGGAGGTTTATGACAAGTTGGATACCAAAGAGGGAGAGAAAGATATTTATAGGCTTGCAAAGATGAGAGATAGGAAATCGAGGGATCTGGGTATGGTTAGATGCATCAAAGATGAAACTCAAAGGGTTTTAGTCAAAGATGAGAAGATTAAGGAGAGATGGAAAGATTATTTTGATAAGCTTTTTAATGGAAGTCATGCTCAGGATCTTGGAGACTTCTCCATTCCTTCTCTTGAGATGAATCGTGACTTCATGCGCAAGATTCAAAAGAAAGAAATTGCAGAGGCTTTAAAGAAAATGAAATCAAGAAAGTCAGTTGGACCAGATGATATACCTATCGAGGCTTGAAAATGCTTGGGTGAGAATGGTTTAGAATGATTGACAAATCTTTTTAACAAGATTTGGCAGACAAATAAGATGACTAAGGAGTGGAGGAAGAGTACTTTGGTGCCTCTATATAAGCATAAGGGTGACATACAAGATTGCACAAACTATCGTGGTATAAAACTCACGAGTCATACTATGAAACTTTGGGAGAAGGTGATTGAGCATAGGTTGAGGAAGGTTGTCATGATATCGGAGAATCAATTTGGTTTTATGCCTGGAAGATCAACTATGGAAGCTATACATCTTCTTAGACAAATTATTGAGAGATATAGAGAGAGGAACAAAGATTTGCATATGGTTTTTATTGATTTAGAGAAGGCATACGATAGAGTACCTAGGGATGTTCTCTGGTGGACAATGATGAAGAAAGGTGTTTTTCTCAAGTACATTAGTATAATTAAAGATATGTACGAAGGAGTGGTAACCAATGTCCGCACTTGTGGAGGGGTGACAACCAATTTTCCTATAACGTTTGGGTTACATCAAGGATCTGCATTAAGCCCTTTTCTATTTGCTATAGTGATGGATGAGCTTACGAGATCAATTCAAGAAAATGTGTTGTGGTGTATGTTGTTTGCTGATGATATGGTTTTGATTGATGAGTCTAGATCTGGGGTTAATGCTAAGTTAGAATTATGGAGACAGACATTGGAAGCAAGAGGTTTTAAGTTGAGTAAGAGTAAGACATAATATATGGAATGTCGGTTTAGTAAGCAACGAAGTAGTGATGGGAGTGTAGTGAAGCTTAGTGAGCAAGAAATACCGGTGGATGACTGTTTCAAATATTTGGGATCTATCATTCAAAAGTACGAAGAAATTGATGGAGATGCAAATTATAGGATAAAGGTTGGGTGGATGAAATGGAAAAGTGCAACTGGAGTGCTGTGCGATCGTAAAATGCCATTGCGGTTGAAGGGAAAGTTTTATAGGACGACAATTAGGCCCGCTTTATTATATGGTACGGAATGTTGGGCTGCCAAGAGACATCATATTCAAAAAATGAGTGTAGCTGAGATGTGTATGCTTCGATGGATGTGTGGATATACAATAAAAGATAAGATTCGAAACGAGGAGATACGTAAGAAGGTAGGCGTTGCATCCATTGAAAATAAGATGAGAGAAAATCATTTACGGTGGTTTGGACATATTCGGCGAAGGCCTAATGATGCTCCAGTTAGAAGGATGGACAAATGAAAAAATATATTAGTCAAAAGAGGTCGAGGTAGGCCTAAGAAGACTTGGATGGAGATGATAGGAAGGGATATGAATGCTTTGAACCTCACCGAGGACATGGCATTGGATAGAAATGATTGGAGGAGAAGGATTCATGTGGAGGACCCAGAATGATTTTCTTTTTTGGTTCATATCGCCGACCCCAATTGTTTTGGGATGAAGGCGTAGTTGTTGTTGTTGTTGTATGATATCCTCAGTAGATTCTTTGTTCTATTTTATTTATTTTAGTTTTTTTTGCTAAAAAAACTTTGTAAGACCACAATTTGTAAAATGTCTGTGGCTACTTTTTTCTAACTATTTAAGAACTTCTGTCTCCATGCCCTTCTTTATGGAGACCATAGCCTGCCTATTGCATTTCTTTTTCTTTATAAATGAAAGCCACATGTTGAGTTGTTGGCAGGAGGAAGAATGGTTGAGCATTTGTTGTTTTGCAGGCAATATTTCAGAGATATCCACGACCAGAGAAGGAGTGTCAGTCCTTTTCTCTAATATACAATGATAGATCACTGGATCTGGTATGATATTGTCAGTCTTTTTTTTCTCCTTCTCTGATTCACTGTTAAGAGTGCATTATTTGGTTCCTGCGGCTTTTTGTTGAGAATTTGTTGGTCCACTTTCACTTCTACTACCAAACCATGATTGGATTATTTGCAGGTTTGTGTTTTCATTTCGTGAGCTTTTGCTTGGTTTCACAGATATGCAAGGATAAGGACGAAACAGAAGTCTGGTTTGTTGGGCTCAAAGCATTGATTTCTCGAAGCCACCCCCGCAAATGGAGAACAGATGCAAGGAGTGATGGAGTTTCCTCAGATACAAACAGTCCGAGAACTTGTACTCAGAGAAGTTCTCCATTGAGCTCCCCATTTGGTAGTGGAGATAACTTACATAAGGTGTGAAATGAATGTTTATTTGGTATTTTTGACCTTTTGTTCCTGCTGAAACTTTGTTAATATAACTAATATTTCAGTACTTATGCAGGATGGAGATGCCCTCCGGCTTCATAGTCCATATGGAAGCCCACCCAAGCATGTTGTGGATAAGACATTTGCTGATGTAATATTGTATGCTGTACCTCCTAAAGGATTCTTTCCTTCAGATTCTGTTGGTGGTTCTGCCAATTCTTTGTCATTAGGAGGCTCAGATAGTTTAAATAGACATGTGAAGAGTACTGCAACTGAGGCATTTAGAGTCAGCCTATCTAGTGCTGTGAGCTCATCTAGCCAAGGTTCTGGTCATGATGATGGTGATGCACTTGGGGACGTTTTTATTTGGGGTGAAGGCACTGGAGAAGGGATCCTAGGTGGTGGGGCTCATAGGGTTGGAAGTTCTGCTGGTGTCAAAATGGATGCACTTTTACCAAAAGCTGTGGAATCAGCGGTAATGCTTGATGTTCAAAATATAGCTTGTGGTGGTAAACATGCTGCCTTGGTCACCAAGCAAGGGGAGGTCTTCTCCTGGGGAGAGGAATCTGGTGGTCGACTTGGGCATGGTGTAGATGCTGATGTTTCACATCCAAAGCTTGTAAGTGCTCTTGGCAGTATGAGCATTGAACTGGTAGCTTGTGGTGAATATCATACATGTGCTGTAACTCTGTCTGGAGACCTCTACACGTGGGGTGATGGTACCCATAATTTTGGACTCCTTGGACATGGTAATGAAGTAAGCCACTGGGTTCCAAAAAGAGTGAATGGTCCTTTGGAAGGCATACATGTGTCTTCAATTTCTTGCGGTCCTTGGCATACAGCTGTTGTGACTTCAGCTGGACAGTTGTTTACCTTTGGTGATGGGACTTTTGGTGTTCTTGGGCATGGAGACCGTAAAAGTGTATCAATACCAAAAGAGGTGGAGTCTCTTAAGGGCTTGCGAACTGTGCGTGCTGCCTGTGGTGTTTGGCACACAGCTGCTGTTGTAGAGGTCATGGTTGGAAATTCTAGTTCAAGCAATTGTTTCTCTGGCAAGTTGTTTACATGGGGTGATGGTGATAAAGGTAGACTTGGCCATGGTGATAAAGAATCTAGACTTGTCCCAACTTGCGTGGCAGTTCTTGTTGAACCCAACTTTTGCCAAGTGGCTTGTGGCCATAGCCTAACAGTTGCACTCACAACCTCAGGTCATGTTTATACAATGGGTAGTGCTGTTTATGGCCAGCTAGGAAATACCCAATCTGATGGAAGGCTTCCCATTCGTGTGGAGGGAAAGTTACAAAAAAGTTTCATAGAAGAGATATCATGTGGTGCTTATCATGTTGCAGTATTGACATCAAGAACAGAAGTTTACACTTGGGGCAAAGGAGCAAATGGCCGATTGGGCCATGGGGATACAGATGATAGAAATTCTCCCTGTCTAGTTGAAGCCTTAAAAGACAAGCAAGTTAAAAGTGTTGTTTGTGGTTCTAATTTTACAGCAGCTATCTGTTTGCATAAATGGGTTTCTGGTATTGACCAATCCATGTGCTCTGGCTGCCGCCTTCCATTTAACTTCAAAAGGAAACGTCATAATTGCTATAACTGTGGGCTTGTTTTCTGTAACTCATGCAGTGGTAAGAAATCACTTAAGGCATCTATGGCCCCAAATCCTAACAAGCCTTATCGTGTCTGTGATAACTGCTTTAGTAAGCTGAAGAAAGCTCTAGATAATGGCTTAACTTCACAACCAACAATTAGTAGGAGAGGAAGCATGCACAGTACTTACACTGATGCAGCAGAGAAGGAAGAGAAGTTTGATTCTAGATCTCAGGGACAGCCATCACGATTCTCTTCCATTGAATCCTTCAAGCAGGTTGAGGGCAGATACTCATCCAAGAGGAACAAGAAATTGGAATACAGCAGCAGCCGAGTATCACCCATTCCTAGTGGTGGCGGCCAGTGGGGTAATCTTACCATTTCAAGATCATTTAATCCAGTATTTGGTTCCTCAAAAAAGTTTTTTTCAGCTTCTGTTCCTGGGTCACGAATAGTTTCACGTGCAACATCTCCTGTATCTAGAAGGCCCAGTCCACCTCGTTCTACAACACCGACACCTACTCTCACTGGACTTGCTTCGCCTAAAGTAGTTGTAGATGATGCTAAAAAGACAAATGATAACTTGAGTCAAGAGGTTCTTCAATTAAGAGCACAGGTGAATGTTTGAACTTTCATACCTTTCTGCTTTGTTGCTGAAATGAAATTCAAACAGATAATAACCAAGTAGTTGTACATCTTATATGGCAAAATGCCTTCATTCAATTTTGGTGCAACCTGCAAACCATAGATTTTATATACCACTGCATGTTTGATTGGGCTGGAACCTTCTCGCTCTGATCCTCATGAATGTTTATATCAATGATGAAGTCAGGTTCTCTTGGTATGTTTTACATAAGCTAACGATGGATGCCCTTGATGAAACTTTGATCTATGACCAAATAATGAAAATTGATTTGTTATATGTTATAACTGGAGGTTATGCAAATTTCTTTTGCGAGAAAATTATTGAGTATCCTGGTACATTTGTTTACAGTTGTGGTTTTAGTGTTTGCATGGTTTCAAAAGGAAACTCCTTAATTCTTAGAGCATTTATGGCCCTTACTCCAAATGAAATTTCTAGAGAAACCCAGAATTTTATACTCTCTATAATGGCTATTAATTTTGAATTGGGAAATGATTTGCTCTTCCCGTAACAGTGCAATGGTTTTGGCCCAGCCTGTGTCTAGTTGCTGGTAGTGTATATGGAATGGAATGAGGATCTCCACAGTAATATGTATGGGGATTTTGGAGAAGGCATGGGTAGTGTATCCAGCGACTGGATGTGCTTCAGTAGGCGTATCATTTTATAAGTTCGATGAAATTTGGTTTTTCTGTGCAACTTTTATTGTGGGATTCTTTTCTTGGGTTTTTCTTTATCTATGTACCATGAGAAAGTTAGCATAGGGTACTGTATGAACTGTGTAATGAAATCAAGCGGAAAGCAAACCTTAATGTGCATAAGCACAAGAACAAGTCCTACCGACAATACAAATGTCAAAGGCAATACAAAAGCACATTAGTGCATACAATGACTATAAATAGCCTAAATATGAACAAGCATAAGTCCACAAATGGACAATACGCAAGCCAATCAATGGTAAATACATGAGATCATAAGTGACACCAAAGAGCATACACAAAAGAACACAAAAAACATAAAAAGAAAATAATCCTTATTGAGATAGAATGCTTAGGAAAGCATTACATTTAGTGGGACAAGAGGTCCCTATTTATATACAAACAATAGGGCCAAGAGGACCCATATAGTTGTTGGGAAAGTCTCTAATAGATAGAAATATAGCTGTTGAAGATTTTCAACAACTATATTCACTAAAAGACAAAACTGAAAATAACTGTTGGAGATTCCCAACAGCTATATTGACTAAAAGACAAAACTGCCATTTACAAAAGTGTAAAGGACAAAATAAAAATAAAACAAAAAAGAGGTCAGTTCTGCCCCTAAAGGGCAAAGCCTATTACATGTACAAAATTATCATTATGTCCCTGATGGGCAGAGCCTATTACACGTACAAAATTATCATTCTGCCACTGATGGTCTGAGCCTATTACATGTACAAATTTACCACAATACCCCTAACCTATTACAAAGGGAAGAAAAACAGTTTAAAATTATATAATATATACACATACACTCATATATTAATATATATATATATATATGAATCAATACATTTTAACAATATGAAGAATCTTCATATGCTTCACATTATTATCTGAATCATTGTATTTCACATTAATGGTTGGAATCTTTCAATGATGATAAAATTAAAAAAGGAATTGGCTAATTCTTAGATCTGAATTTTTGTATAATAAATCACTCAGCATCTCATTCTGCAGGATATATTTTGCCTTGAATGTGTTCTCGAGCGGAGACACACTTTCCCTATTTTGGTTAATCCATTTGTGGCCCTCCTTCAAGGGTTCTACCAAATTTATATCATGCACAAATACAAATTTTACGCAGCTGAATTTATGGAAAGAAGATTTAAACGATTTAAATTCTCAGGCATGTTGAATATGAGATTTTATTAAAATTTAATTGAAAATTGACTGATGAAAACTTAGATGATAATAAATCCATGTTCAGGCTTGCTTTGTAACTTTTGATGTCATGGCAGCATTATTGTGATCTGGTTGTTTAAATAGATATCTGCCTTTGTGAAAATGCAGGTGGAAAATCTTACCCGGAAATCCCAGATTCTGGAAGTTGAGCTTGAAAGAACTACAAAGCAACTTAAGGAGGCTGTAGCAATTGCAGGAGAAGAAACATCCAAATGCAAAGCTGCCAAGGAAGTGATTAAATCTCTTACTGCACAGGTGAAGTTAATTGTAAAATGCATCTATAATTTTTCTCTTATAGCAAATTTATCCGGTTTCTACAAGGGAGTCTGCTTATACATTTCATGTAAATGAATCACTTGATGTTAAAGACTGAGAGATTAGTTTGAGTTAGGTTGGTGATATTAGATTGTAGATTTTGAGGGCTTCTTTTTTATTCTAAAGAAGTGATGTTATTGTGGTGTGTAAATTGCTCTTGTATTTCTTTATATATTGTAATATTCACCTATAATAACCAGATTTAGGTGGGAAGAGATGTATAGTGATTCTCTAACTGTCTAACCTATCCTTGCATTGCGGGGGCCATACGACATAAATGTGCAACATGTTATTGGCAACTATCCTAGCTAAAAATATGTGAGATTATGGAGCTTATAAACCCCTTAGACTAATGACATGTAGTAATTCATTAACCTTAACCATGATTCTTTTCTGCAGTCTTTAGTATTTGTGAGTGCAGACTTGTGCATCCAGAAACCGAAGTAATCTTATGTCGTCCTGCTGCCAAAACAATGTTATGCTGTAGGGCCTGCATAAGAACTAAGGGTGAAAAGGTTCAAGTAGAGCCAGCAAATTGCAGGATCTAAACCAGTTTGAACTGTACGATCTATTTGGTCCA
This sequence comes from Nuphar pumila, assembly GCF_984573655.1. Taxonomy (NCBI): domain Eukaryota; kingdom Viridiplantae; phylum Streptophyta; class Magnoliopsida; order Nymphaeales; family Nymphaeaceae; genus Nuphar; species Nuphar pumila. The sequence continues at coordinate 9,298,440 of NC_143263.1, read as the reverse complement.
GTATCACATCAGGTAGGTCCAGATGTCTTCATATTAGACTGTCCCATTATAGACTCAACCAGGCCTGACTCGGCCTGATGATGAGGAACAAAAGATAATGACAACAATGATGATGGTGATTATTATATTTGTGCATTTGCTATCAGTTGTAGACCAATATATAATATAAGAACTCCCCTTCTCAGAAGTTGGAATGTCACATTTTAGCTATAATATGCACACACATGTTCTACTAGATAAATTAGCTGCTAAACCATGCTTGGATTTTGAACAGTTGAAAGACATGGCTGAAAGGCTACCTGTAGGAACGGCAAAGAACAGCAAGTTAACTGTGCCTGGTTTGTATGCCAATAGTGGCAGTCCTACTGCATCTGATGCTTCTGTCATGCATGCTGAAGAAATGAGCAGCCTAACAGCTGGCCTTCGTGATACTGATTCAAATGGAAGTAATGTGAATAGACCACCAATTGCTAATGGCCCAGCTTATAATAGCACTCGAAGCATAAATCATAATAGATTGGGCAATCCAGAAGTTTCCTCAAGGAATGGTAGCAAATCAACTGAAAACCATGAACATGAGGGAGAATGGGTTGAGCAAGATGAACCAGGGGTATACATCACGCTCACTTCCTTGCCTGGAGGTGGCAAGGATCTCAAGCGAGTTCGCTTCAGGTACATCTGGATTCTGGAATCATTACTATGTTTATCAAAGTTGTATTGTAGTTTATCTGATTGAAAATTCTCCTTAATGCAAAATTTCATTGCAGTCGGAAGCGATTCAGTGAGAGACAAGCAGAACAATGGTGGGCTGAGAACCGGGCGAGGGTATATGAACAATATAATGTGCGTATGGTTGACAAATCCAGCATTGGTGTTGGCCATGATGATGCTTCCCATTGACATAGTTGTAATCCCGATGGTTTATTTGAATTGAAGCCTCTGTTGCCTCCAGTGTGGATACTGAAGCTTCTTTGTCAGATGTGCTGCCCCATCTTCTAAAGACAGGGTACATCAAAGAGAGAGAGAGAGAGAGAGAGAGAGAGAGAGAGAGAGAGAGAGAGCATTTCTTTTTCCTGGTGTGGAGTAAATAGTGGGGCTGGTCTAGGATGTATATTTTAGCAGTGGCTGGCTTTTTTTAGTGTTGCAGCCGTGTAATTGATGAGCAATTGCATCTTGAGGTAATATGTATTCTCTCTCTCTCTCTCTATACAATAGAGCCCACGTAATTGGTTGATCCCAAGTTAATGGGTTGTATACAAAACAACTGTATATTTTTTCTCTATGACAATCTGATCACTTTTCATGATTCAGGAGTAGATTTTATCTGAAATTTTGTAATTGGGATGCCTACATCCGTCCTTGTACAGGTACATTTTATCTTTTTGGTAAGAGTATTGCAAGTTTTTCTACATATAATTCTTTTCAGCAACAAAGATTCGTCTCAATCTAGCCTTTAATTGTAAACTCTGTTGCAAATTTATTTCCTTTGAAGTTTCCAATTTGATAATCTCTCCCAGTCGTACTGATCTCTATCTATTATTATTCCAATCTTCTGGAAGGCAAATCCCACGTGTGTGGTTCATACTTAATGCCCTCCATTGCACCATACTCTTTATTAGAAAGACATTCTTGTGAGCTTTATCGGAACAATTTGATCACATGATTGTCTTCAGCATGGTTTGTTTTTTAGGAAACACACATTGAATAGAATATTCTCTACAGAAAAAATATGAAACTTTTTCGCATTTTGGGCCATCAATTTTTGAAGCTCTTAAAAATCCTGCTTAAGCAATACAGTCAATCTAGAAGATGTTTTTTACTACATAAATCATGTTGATTATATCTATAGGGCTTGATGCATTCCCATTTGGCAATGTCATAAGTATTCTTGATCCATAAATTCAACATCATCCAATATGTTAATGGTATTAGAATTTTCATTAAAGTGGCATAAAAATAAAATAAAAGAATATTGGATCTATTTTCATTTAAACCCAACCTTTGAGAGCATTTTACGATTCAAGCCGGATAAAGAAATGAATTTTCTTTTAGGTCTTGATCAGTAGACCCAATATAAAGAGGAGTCTTAGTCCCTCAGGGCTGTCTAATATTTCTTAAAGAATCCCATCATCATCAAGAATAAGAGAAAGAAAAGACAGCGTAGAGAAGGCTTTGTACTCACACGATCTATCTTGGATCGTGATTTTCCTACTGTGTGAATCTTGGTCGTATGAACTGAATTATCATCTATCACATACAAAGCAGCATATTGTGATCATCGACATGGATTCAAGTACACTTTTGCTACCCGAAATCTAACAAATGGTATCAGAGCCACAAGTTAGTATCTTGGTTTATGTTGATGATCTTCTTGTTTAAGATGATCGAATGATTATAGCCATTAACTATAATGGATTAAAACTGACTATTTTTCTTTTAATCGTATTTGCTGTGAATTGATCTTGATGAATAAAATATTCACAGTTCATTAGAAATATTAATAATATATTTACAGTTCATTTACTGTAAATTACATTTTTTTTGGTATGCTAGCCTTGTTGAATCGGCTGTAAGGGTTGTATTTAAGTTATATAATTATCAATATACAACCATTAGAGTTGCCATCGTTCTATTCAATTGATTGTAGGAGCGATGTTGTCGTGATCTAAGTTAGATCCAGAGGAATGTATTGGGCTTGAAACCCATTCTGACTCCTCTGTGACTGCCATTAAAGAACCTTCATCATGGTCGTGTATAGAGTGTCAGATGATGGCTGCCATCCATTGATGGTAACTGCATTGTTGTAGTTACAAATGATGACATAAGCCAGTTGAACATTTTTTGTTCCACTCTCTCAATTACCATATGCATGTAGAGAGGGAAATAAAGAGGAAACTGCATGGCCCTACTTTATTGGGATTAACTATTTTGCCTCCTCATGATTGACTATTTTGCCCTCATGTCTTTATGACTTACCATTGCTAACCGTATTCATGGAATGTTGTGTTATGAGGTGGATCCAGGTCATGATTTAACATGATCCATACACTAATTTTTGCATGAATGGATCTTAAATAAGATTCAATTAAAGACTTAAAGTCATAATTAATGGATCAAGATTTGGAAGAAATATTCATGCTTTTATTTTATTTAAAAGTGCATGAAATATTTATGAATATTAATTATCGGCAATTTTATATTTACCAATCCTATTTTATTTTCACTATTCTACTTGCCCCGAAGGGTCTGGAATGTGTTAATATATAAGGTTGTTAATTTTAGAGAAAATTGTGGATATTTCTCTTGAAATGAAAATTGCATTAGAGTGTTGAATTGTAGTTTTGCTCAAAAGTAACTATAATTTGATATATTACTTGAAATTTAACAATCGATTGAAAACTACTTAACACAAAGAATCTTATCCCAAAGGAGAGATATCTTCGCCTTTAAGTATTTTAATTGATTGTTAAATATTAATGACATTATCATAGCGTTATTAACATTATTCATAATTTATATTCATGTAATTATGAATGATTAGTTGTGATTATATTAATGATTATTGAAATTGCACATAATGATTTATCTGCATCATGACAGTAATGTGAGCTTAACTTTGATTGTTCAGCTATGACTCCGGCTTTCATGCATTCTCATGTTCCTGCACTGAATGAATCAAATTATAATGATTGGCATGAGCAGCTTATCATCACGTTGGGTTGTTTAGATCTTGATTTAGCTCTACGAACTGAAAAACCTAATGACACTACTGATAACAGTACAAATGAAGAAAATGTCAAATTTGAAAGGTGGGAGCGTTCTAATAGATTGTCTTTAATGCTAATCAAGAGTTTGATAGCAAAGAATATCAGGGGTTCTGTTCCTGATAATGAGAATGCTAAAGAATATCTTGATTCCATTAAACAACAGTTTAGTGGATTGGACAAAGCAATGGCAGGAATGCTCACTAATAAATTGACCTCCATGAAATGTGACGGTACCAGTGGAGTGTGAAAGCATATTATGGAGATGTATGATATAGCTTGGAAACTCAAAGCATTGGGGATGACAATCTCTGAATCTTTTCTGGTTATGTTTGTACTCAACTCTCTTCCATCACAGTTTAAAATATCTTATAATACACATAAGGAAACATGGACGTTGAATGAATTGATATCCATGTGTGTGCAAGAGGAAGAGATTGAAATAGGAAGGATCACTGGTTGTCAATTTAGCTTCACCATCAAAGTACTATAAGTCTCGAAAAGGAAAATGAAAGAAATTTCAACCAAAGAAAGGTCAAGAGAAAAAAAAGCTGGATGACAGGTGTCACTTGTCATAAGAAGGGACACTTTAAGGTAGACTATCTAAAGCACAAAAATTGGTTTGAGAAAAGAGGTAATTCTCATTTATGTGTTTGTTTTGAAACCAATTTTATGAATGTATCCTCTAATTCTTGGTGGAATGATTCTGGTGCTGCTATTCATGTTACAAATTCTTTGCAGACATTATTTTCCAACAGAAAACCAAATGAGAGTGAATCCTCCATCTTAATGGGCAATCTGACCAAATCTAAAGTAAAGGTTGTAGGGACTTGTAGGCTTTGTCTTGATACTGGCTATTATTTAGATCTTTATAACATTTTTTATGTTCTATCAATATCTAGGAATTTGATTTCCTTATCAAAACTTGATGTAATAGGTTATTGAGTCAGTTTTGGGAACTTAAAGTTTAGTTTGTTTAAGAATTCTGTTTTAGTAAGTATTGAAACTTTATGTGATGGTCTTTATAAATTAAATGCATATTGCTCATTCTCTAATAATGTTTCTACTTTGAATATGAATATTGGTGTTAAGCGTTGCTTGATTAATGAGAGCTTTTTTATGCTATGGCATAAAAGATTGGGTCACATATTAAAAGCAAGAATGTTAAGATTGGTGAAAGATGGAATATTACCTAATCTTGATTTCACTAATTTTGACACTTGCATCGATTGTATAAAAGGAAAACAAACCAAGGCCCAAAATAAACAAGGTTGTAGATGTGAAGAACTCTTAGAATTGGTTCACGCTGACATTTGTGGTCCATTTCCACAATGTATAAGTGGAGAGCAATACTTTATCACATTCATTGATGATTTCTCACGTTATGGTTTTATTTTCTTATTGCATGAAAAATCTGAGTCTTTGAAAATGTTTAAAATTTATAAAGACTTGGTAGAAAATAAATTGAATAAGAAAATCAAAATTGTGAGATCTGACAAAAGTGGAGAATATTATGTTAGACATGGTCAATTGGGTCGTATTCTTGAACCTTTTGCTAGATTCCTTGAAGAGAAGGGCATAAAACTTTAATACACTATGCTAGGAAAACCTCAATAAAATGGTGTGGCTGAAAGGTGAAATCGTACTTTCATGGACATGGTGAGGAGTATGATGAGCAATTCATCTTTACCCTTAAATTTTTGGAATGAGGCCTTAAAAACTGCTATGTATATCCTCAACCGAGTTCCTAGTAAGGTTGTTACCAAAACTCCTTTTGAGTTATGGACAGGAAGGAAACCCTGCTTGAGGCATATGCATATTTGGGGTTGTCAAGCAAAGGCTAGATTATATAATCCACAAGAAAAAAAATTAGACCCAAGAACTATTACTTGTTATTTCATTGGGTATCCAGAATGGTCAAAAGGGTATAGATTTTATAGTCCATCACACACCATTAAGATTGTTGAAACTGACACTGCTAAGTTTATTGAGAATGATAAAAATAGTGGGAGTATGTGTAGCATTTCACGCAATGTGAAATTTGAGGAAGTTAGGGATCCTTTACCTACTACCTCTATGACAGATGTAAAGTCTGAACTCATTAATCATGATATGATAGATCAACAGTCAGACCATACCACATTACCCAGTGTAGAGGTTGATGTTGATCATGTACCATTGCAAGATAACACACATGTTGATACTGATAATATAGTCCATTCTTCTGCACTTAGAAGGTCTCAAAAAGTTAAAAGACCTGCTGCTTCAGATGACTATATTATATATTTGCAAGAGCATGATTATGATGTTGGTACTGATAATGATCTATTCTCATTCATAGAAGCCACTAAAGGTGAAAACTCTGATTTATAGTTGAATGCCATGAATAAGGAGATTGAATCCATGCAAAAGAATGAAGTGTGGAAACTTATTACATTACTTAAGGGATATAAACCAGTTGGTTGTAAATGGATTTTCAAAACCAAACGTGATCCCAAAGGTAATGTAGAAAGGTACAAGGCCAGACTTGTAGCAAAAGGATTCACTCAAAAGGAAGGCATTGATTATAGAAAAATATTTTCTCCTATTTCTAGAAAGGATTCATTCAAAATTATTATGGCACTAGTGGCATGCTATGATTTAGAGTTACATCAAATGAATGTAAAAACTGTCTTTTTGAATGTGAATCTAGATGAAGAAGTATACATGGTGCAACCTAAAGGTTTTGAAATGAAAGAAAATTAAAATTTAGTATGCAAATTAAAGAAATCCATATATGGGCTTAAACAGGCTTCCCGTCAGTGGTACTTAAAATTTAATGAAGTTGTTTTGTCCTTTGGGTTTAATGAGAACATTGTTGATCAATGTATATACCTAAAGGCCAGTGGGAGCAAGTTTATATTTCTGATTCTATATGTGGATGATATATTACTTGCTACAAATGATTTGAGTCTTCTAAGTGAGACTAAGAATTTTCTTTCCAACCATTTCGATATGAAAGATATGGGAAATGCATCATGTGTTATTGGCATTGAAATCCATTGTGATAGAACTAAAAGACTGCTTGGTTTATCTCAAAGAGTTTATATTGCTAAGATCTTAGAATGGTTTAACATGTCAAGTTGCTCATCATGTGAAGTGTCAATCTTTAAAGGTCATAAATTTAGTTCCCATCAGTGTCCATAAAATGAGATTCAGAAGCAGTAAATGAAGACTATTCCATATGTTGTCGCCCTTGGGAGCATAATGTATGCTCAAGTTTGCACATGTCCTTATATTAGTTTTGCTATGGGATTACTTGCAAGATATTAAAGCAATCCAAGAATAGAACATTCGAAAGCAGTAAAGAAAATAATGAGATACCTTCAATAAACTAAAGATTTCAAGCTCACTTATGGCAAAATCGATCACTTGGAAGTGATTGATTATACAGATGCAAATTTTGCTGGTTGTTTGGATAATAGGAAATCCACATCACGATATGTTTTCTTGTTTGCGGGTGGGACAGTTTCATGAAAAAGCTCTAAATAACATATTGTGGCTACCTCTACTATGGAAGCCAAATTTATTGGTTGTCATGAAGCATCCTCACATGCATTATGGTTAAAGAAGTTTATCACTGCACTTAAAGTTGTGGATTCCATCTCCAAACCATTAAGTTTACATTGTGACAATTCTTCTGCAGTATTTTTCTCCAATTATAGTAAGTTTACTAGTGCTAACAAGCACATTGATGTTAAATATTTTTCTATACAAGAAAGGATTCACAATCATCTTGTATCAATTAGTTTTGTCGGTGGTTCTAGCATGATTGTTGACCCCATGACTAAAGTCTTGGCACCTAAAGTCATCTTAGGACATGTAATGAGTATGGGTCTTATTTCATGGGATAATTGATGATGTAATTGATACATTTGAGATCTCATAATGGATGATTGTTTATCTTCTTTTATTTTATTTGTTAACATTCATGTGTGAAATAGAAGATTTTGTCGTATTAACATTAAAGTGAGACTGTTTATACTCTTTACCATATAAGACTTATTTAAGTGAACTTGTTGATAATATGATGCATGGAAAGAAATATATTATTTGATGTATATAACCGTCATGATCTATATCAATAAGTTTTCTTAAAGTAAGTATGAATGATGAATTGTAAATACATATTGTTGGGTATGTTTATTAGAGTGCATTCGAATGAAACTTCTTTTATGATCCAATGTTGTATTTTGGATATACTTACTGTTATTTTATTTTATATTATGCCAAGTGAGAGATTGTTAGAATTTTCATTAAGGTGGCATAAAAATAAAATAAAATAATATTGGATCTATTTTCATTTAGACTCAACCTTTGAGAGCATTTTACAATTCAAGTCGGGTAAAGAAATGAATTTCTTTTTGGGTCTTGATGGGTAGACCCAATATAAAGAGGAGTCTTAATCCTTAAGGCTGTCTAATATTTCTTAAAGAGACCCATCATCATTAAGAATAAGAGAGAGAAAAGACAGCGTAGAGAAGGATTTGTACTCACACGATCTATCGTGGATCATGATTTTTCTACTGTGTGAATCTTGGTCGTATGAATTGGATTATCGTCTGACACATACAAGGCAGCATATTGTGATCATCGACATGGATTTAGGTATGCTTTCGCTGCCCGAAATCTAACAAATGGTACTTTCCCATTTAGACTTGAATCTAGTCTCTTGTTTTAGAGTTTGCAAGAAAGTGTGCTAGTTTCAGAAACTCCTTTGTTATTTCTTTGTAGCTCAAATATGAACAAACTAAAAAATTGAATTTCTTTGTGGATTGGGAGCTTTGAGGTAAGATATTCTATTAAGATCTATCCTGTTGTTTTTTTTAAGGATTCGGGAAACCACTGGTTTCTTAGGGTAAGTCGCAAGGTGTTCTCGTTTACTGCCTTCTTCCTGGGGAAACCTTCAAAGGTACCACTTTCAGATTTTCACAATTCGACTTTACTCGCCAGCCGGAGTTCCCTTCAGTTACTGATTTGTAATTAACTGTAGTTTTTCTCATTCTCTACTCTGAAAAGTATGCAATAATCTTTTTTTCCTCTACATTAAAAAAGGCTACAATAGAGAAACAAATGTTAAAAAATAGAGCAAAACAATAGGATTTTCTTCAATAATTATCATACGAGAACATGCGAGGGAATGGAAACCCAACCGAGCATGATGGCTGATCTTACAGAAAACCAGATCAGCCATTTTGAAAAACTATATTGGACTGGTAAAAATAAGCCTAAACAGTCCTGATTATTGCAACACCACAGTGAAAACTGTGATAACGAGCTAGACCAATTATGCTGTTGGGCTGGGTCGAAAGAGGGAACCTGATGGTTAGGTTGCACTATCATAACCGAGGGGTCTCGGGTTTGGAGCTATCCACAATCTTGACTATAAGGGTATGTTTGATGCACTGGAAAAAACAAATGGACACAAGACATCTTGATCCACCAAGTTCGGTATGGGTGGGGCATTTTTTCTGGATTGATATGCACTGCATGGCCCATGCTGTTTCAAGGCCAAAATGTGCTCCACGACTATTTTCAGTGCATGAAACACACACTAAGGGCACATTTGGAAGCGGGAAAATTCTAACAGCAATGCAACTGGGAAAGGAAAAGTAGCAACTTTTTTATTTGTTACACTAGAAAATATTTAAAAGGAAATTTTTTCTATTTTGGCTTTGATTTTGACAAAGGAAAATATTTAAAGGGAAAATTTTCTTATCAAATATTTCAGTTTTGAGGGCAGCCCTCACCCTAATCAAAACACTCACATTTTTCTTGGAGCTCGAGTTGTTGGAGGCATGGGTCTGGTGGTCCAGATCCTAACCCAGGCATGCCTACACCGATTTTAAGGCATTGGAGAAAGAGGTGAGTTTTTCAGACCTCGGCAACGTGGGTCAGAGACGTGTGGATTGTGGAAGGAAGTGGGTTTGGCAGTACCATGCTCCCCTATTGGTTTTTGACCCCATCCCCATGGTACCAGAAACCCACTAGATTGTGGGCCAAGCACACTTCTCATATACATCAGCATCCTCAAAATAACTCCTAACCATCAGACAGACCCATTTGGTTTTTCTTGAATTGATTTATACTGTTTGACAGCCTAACTTCGAAAAAAATGCATGTTTCTCTCGAGAATGTTAACTATGACCTCTCTCTCTCTCTCTCTCTCTCTCTCTCTCTCTCTCTCTCTCACACACACACACACACACACTTCCGAGGGCCCAAATGAAGCAAATAAATTGTGCCAAAGTGTGCAATAGTCAACTTTCATACTTTAATCCATATGACCCTCTTCGCAAAACGATATAAAAATATATATACATATATAAAGGGGACTCAAGATGAGCTGGTCATCCATCAGCGCACATCAAAGTGGAATCCCATCACCAAAAGCTCTCTCTCTCGAACACACATTATTGTTGTTTGATTCAAAATTTATAACCTTTTTTAACCTAGACCAAATAACCCTCTCTTTGCCTAGTTTTTTTTAGAAGCGTTGTGGATTAGACAATATTGTGCTATTTGTTTTTTATCAGATCATTGTTGGATTATTAGTTATTTAACGGTGATGGTTGCTTTGTGATGTGAACTTTGATTGGAGATGTTCGACCTTGATTCACCCCCATGCCTGAGATAAACATGTGGGGTCTGCAGAAATAGCATCCATTCCCGTTCATTTTTAGGGTAACTCAGCTCCGGTCTCTTGTGCCGGATAATCTGCCCGACAGAAGGGGTGTGATGATCGTGCCGGATGATGTGAACATTATAGATTTGCTGTCCTCCAATGGAACAGTATTGCCAACTTTGCCAAGGCGTCTGCATGCCGGCTTGATGATCGGGCCACATCTTGAACTTATGGAACTGTTAGAGTTGCATGAAATCCCCATAAGAAATCGCTTTTCCCAGGGTGGCGTGTGACACACGTTTCATAGGAAACATTCCTTTTTATGCGAAAAATCATGTGGGTCTCGCTGCAGGATTCCCACACGAATCACCCAGGCTGTCAAAAGGAACGAAAGCTCGAGCTCGTGGCAAGCCATACTGCACGATCTGAAGCTTGAGCGGGCTCCTTAAACATGTTTTCGTTTTTTAGATCTGAGATCAATGAATTTTAACCCAAGAATTGTCATTTGCAACCGTAAAAAGAAAACCATTTATTCTACATTATACAAAACATAATTTATTTGAAAAAAAATTGCTCATGGAAACGACATAGTGACAAAGGTTAAGAACGGCAAAATATCGGCTGCCAAAAACTCACGAGAATTTGATTTTTTTTTTTAAATCTTGTGGTTTTTTGCCAAAATCTTGGCAATAAAAAATTTAAAATAATGGAATTAATTTTTATAAGTAAATATAAATAAAAAACATTTAAAAATAAAAAAACACAAGGTTTTCATGATAAATAGCCGATAAAAACTCACGAAAAATTATCATTTTTAACTTTAAATCAATTTCTCATGATATTTTCATAAATCTCGCAAGAATTGTCACTATGGGAGCAGTTCATTTTAAACCATTCTGACGACGTTCATCCATATAAAAAGAGGGGTCCATCCAAGTGATGGGTATCCCATTTGTACAGGTTTTGGATGTCATTCATCTTGAGATCAAGGGCATCCAGTGGTTCTCTGACAGACTGTCAGAGCACACTCTGACCTGATCCCATCTCTAATTAAGGTGGTTTGAGTCGAGCCCTTAAATCACCAAAATCCTGACAGTGTACATACAAAAGGTTTGGATTTTAATGCCTTTATATCCAGTAGTAGTTTTCTTTGCCTTCATGTTTTTTCAGTTAAAGGTTGTTTTTGTACTCCAGAAACCACTCCAGGCGCGCAGAGACTTAGTCATGCTGGCTCAGACTGCCGTACTTACGGTCTCTGTTCATGTCAGCATAAAACTCCGAGGGCTTACCCCTCGATCCCAGAGAGTCGCCAAGCTTTTGCTTATGCAGGGGGTGACACCCATGGGATTTGAACCTAAACTGCCCGTCAAACGGTCTAGGCCCCATCCCACTACGCCATTATTTTGAAGTAACTGTACAGTGGAAATCTTATTTTAAACTCGTTTCTTAGATGTCTCATTATCGCTACTGAAAGCAAATTATACCTGACAATCTAGGGAAGTCAAGGGGTCGAATATGAGTCGATCCCAACCTGCATCGGATCCAATAAGATCCAGGTTTGATAATAAAGGAGGTTCGATCAAGAATTTGGGTTGGACCCATAGGGTCCAAGTAGATACACAGCTGTGCATGGTTCATGAACCCTATTCTGATGTGAGCTTTAATTAAGATCCACAAAATTTCAATGTGAAAAAACATGAAAATATTTATTTGCCAGGTATAAACCAGGTCTGGCTTATGTAATTCTTATAAAACTAAGATGGTTTTCCTTATGTTAGGTCTGCTCAGACCCAGATCCGGACCCGAAACCAGCTCAGAGTCTGAGGCAGGACTGGACCCACAGATGTCCTTGAAGGTCTGATCCATTGGCATCCCAGCCTGACATTGTGAATTGTGGGTGGTAAGACATGGAGGATTGAGCACCCTCTCTTTTTCATTTTTGAAAAGGAAAATAATTAATTTAATCAGATTGTTAGCTTGGAATTGGTTTACAACCATCGATGGGTTGGGTTTGTGTCGATGACCCAACCCAAACTGAATCCAGTCATCCAGGTATGGGCGTAAAATGTCGACCTGGACCTGACCCGTGTAATATGTGGGTCGGGTTTGGATTATGATCTTTGTTGGATAGACCCGACCTAGCTGATCTGAGTGTTTTCTTATATACTTTTATGGAGAAACAATATATTCTAGATCCTTTCTAAATGTGGGTCAGCTTTGGACTATTTCTCGACCTGACATAACTGAAACCAGAACTCCAACCTGACGGCATGTTATTTGGAGGTGGATTTGGTTTGACCCTGATGGGTCGGATACCTCACCCGTTGGCAGCCAGCCCTCAACTGGCGTAAAGGTTTTGATAGGGCTTATCTTAGGTACCAAAGGACAAAGGTTGATCCTATTATGGATATGAAATCTAAGGGTTGATGATGCGACTTAAAAACCGTTTTCATTTGACTGGCATGCTGATATGGTTGGTGATCACCAAGAAATATATAGAGGAATTGGTAGGCCTTGGGCAGTTTATCCACAGCCATCTTAACAACTTCAGGGAGCCAAAAAAAAAAAAAATCAGGTGTTTTTGCTAAATGTGAACCTATATATGCATTTCGATTGCTTATTTACTAAGATGCATACTTTTCATTGATTAACAGAAAATTTCCATTTAACCGTGAGATTCTAGTTGAATTTGAACTGTTGATCTTTAGAGTTTCTAAAATTCCGTCGGACAAGTGCTCTGCCTTCCTGCCTAGGGGCGATTGTGGTTTGCACCTGATACAGGACGACAATGTGACATCCTTTGCTGCAAGGTTGAAGGTGAGTGGGGGACTTCAACTGTTTTACCAGGGGCTGCCAATATGCAGCCTGTGATGGGAGGGTTTTTTCATTTTTACTGGAGAAACCACCCCAGGGGCAGAGACCTAGCTGCGCTGGCTCAGCCTACCATACTTACAGTCGCTGTTCTGTCAGCATAAAACTTCGGCTTACCCCTTGACCCCAGGGAGTCGCCAAGCTTCGCAGGGGGGTGATGAACATGGGATTTGAACCTAGACTGCCCATCAAAAGGTCTAGGGCCCATCCCACTGAACATGATGGACCTGTGACGGGAGGTTTTCCAGTGGCCAAAAAGAAAATTCCATCTGAACATGAGAATTAGCTTAACTGGTATAAGTTTATATACTAAATAAGCTCATATAAGATTAAAAAAACATGAAATATATTTTTAAACTAGTAAAGGAACTACCAATTCTAATATACAGACGCAGCTCAAAGAGGCAATTACGGGGTTAATAGCTAACAGCGTGCAGTACCAATGCAACTATGAGTTGAACACAAAATGCAATACTTTTTTCAAAATTAGGTCATTACCTTCACATGTTTTTAACCAAGAAAAAAAGGAAAAAAACAAATGTTAAACATTGATCACAGCTAGTCTCTACCATTTTTCCCTTTCCGTTCCATTGAATCATTGGCCGTGCCCTTCAATTTCCCTCTCTGTTTTCTTGAACCTTTGGTCTTGCCTTTCTTTTTTCCTCGGAGTCAACATGAACCCTTTCCATGCTTCTTCATACGTTTTTGCACCACACCCAGTGGATTCTTATTGATAGAGATCGCATGCCTTTTTGCTTCAGGATTCCGCAAGCCAGAGCCTCACTGCTCTATTGCATGCAACTTATCAGTGCCCAAATTTTTGGTTGTATCAAAATTACCACATAAGGTACCTGCTGTTTGCAACAAAAAGACACTAATTTGAAATACCACACTGCTTTTCTAATAATGGTTTCTAAATGATTGCTACTCTCGTTGGTAAAAGCACCCACGTTAGCAGCGAAAAACTTTTTAAATTTTTTATATTTTTTGCACAACTGACCCTCCAGATGTGATCTACATGTTTGGTTTAGTAGAACCTGGCTATTTTATCTTGTTTCTCAGACGTGTATGCCGGATTTCTCAAGGGTTGAAAAATTAACGGCCCACAATGTACTGAATTTTCAATCCTCATAAAATCACTTTACATTGAAAATTTTTTATCCAAGGGTCAATTTCTATTATTTTGAACATGTTGAATACATCCATGGGGTCAGATTTGATTAAATAACCTCTCTCTCTCTCTGAGTTCCAACTATGGGGTTCTTTGCCCACGAGGATAACACATATTTTCCTTATATATTGTGTATATATTTAATACAGTCAATTTTACCTACAATCTAGTTGGAATATCACAATGCAAGTCGTTTTGACTCAAACTAACCTTGTAGATATGTCCAGCACTATGTCACATGGGTGGGGGGTACGGAGCGATTTCAAAAAATTTGGACACGGGGACACGACTATATATATATATATATAACAAGATCTGACCCCGATACCATCTTGGATCGGTGTCGGGTCCGAACCCGACCCAAGTCCAAATTAATTTTAATAAATGAACAAAATAGACTCGGTCAAAGTTGACAGAGTCCAAAATGTAGACAGACTCGACCCCAGTGCATTGACCAAGTCCGACACTTAGTTGACCATGTCCGCCTCGTACCCGTGTCCGAAGCCGCACCCGTGTATGAAGCCGCACCCATGTTGGGGCGTGTCGACGCGGGTGCATCGACCTTTTAACCGAATCCATGTGACTTAGGTCCAGCATAGTTGATTTAGTAGTAAGAATAAATCCTTGGATCATGGTTTTTCAAGAAAAAGACACACTTTTTGAGTCAAGAAAAAACAGTACATTTACAACCGTCAATTTTTGCACCAGCAGAAAAACCTCAAAATAGATTGGATTCCAGCGATACAAGAACCAGTTTCTACTAAAAACAGCACGTAGATCACATACATAGGGCCACTTTCACTTAAAAACAAAAAATTAAAAAAAGATAGTGTTTGCTAAGTTGTTTGTATTGTAGCAAACTTTATCCCATATATATATATATGTGTGTGTGTGTGTGTGGCAATTTATGGTTCAGATCAAACATACCAGAAACTGCTGGAGTCTGAATGCCTTCATTGTCCTCTACAAGCTCATTGTTGGACCCACCTGAAACAGTGTCAGGGTTTCTCCCAACAAGTGCAGATCCACCATAAGCTAATTCTATTTCCAGCTTCCTCTGTGGTAGATTAGTAAAATCAGATAGAGCCAGTGTGCATATTTAGTCAGAGAGAAATTCATATGGACTAGAATAGCTACAGGGACTCAAATCAGTTCCAAGATAATGTCCCTGCAATTTAAATGATCAGAATAGCTCCACTCAACTCTCAGCTGGGTCTACCGTTTTATAGCTTTCATTTTATCGATGCAAGGAATGGGCCGCATAAACATGGTATAAAGCAAGATGCCCAAATAACAGCGAGTCATCTTTGAACTAACATGCATTATATTCCAGAATTTGTGGATTAACCAACTCACTAAATAAATACTAAAAGAAGCCAAACAAATCTCAAGCCCATTGCATATCATTCTGAACAGAACACAACACAGAGCTTCTTCAGAACCTTCTTACAAAGTCAGATAAAAGCTAACGAGATTTCTAAAATCAGATAGAGCCAACCGTCTTAACCACTTCAGGGTATCTAACCCCCTTTCTCCTCCCTCCCCCCTCCTCTCCCCTCTTTCTCTTAAAAGAAAAGGAAAGGAGGGCAGGGGAGGGGAAACCCCCTTTCCCTCTCTGTATCTTTTTAAATCTGGTAAAAGGAGGACCCCTCCCTTTCTCTCTCACTATCTCCTCCTCCTTTGTTTTCTCCCTTGACATACCAATGTTAACCAGATGAATTATATGGGAATAGACTTCATATGCTACGTCACATAAATACAGGTGCAGGTATGAACGGTACGACATGAAAATTTTTAAAAGGGCGAATACAGCAATGTATGAGGGGTTGTTTTCACCTCTCTCTCTCTTGAAACAAAAGGCGCGAGGATATGGAACCCCCTTCCTGCTCCTCCACCCCTCTCTCTTAAAACAAAGGGAGAGGTATGTCACTTGAGCTCACTAAAGAAGAAGAAGGACCCCCCTCCTTTCTTCCTTCCCTCTTTCTCCCTTGACATACCCATGTTACATAGTGTTGTATGCCAACCAAATGTAGTTGGATATAGGAATTACACTTTTTGAAGCAAATGAAGAAGATCAAACCTTTTTACGTTGCTCAATTCGCCATTTTCTTGCCTTTTCTTCTAGTTGCTGCTGGGCTTCTTTTCGCCTTTTCTTCTTTCACTTGTGAAAGCCAGTGATAAAATCTCTATCAAATTCAAGTTCTTTAGCATGCAGAAAAGACACTAAGGAATGCAGTAATCAAGAATCTTATATTTACTTAAAAAGGAAAAGATGCCAATAAGCATTCCCACCAACACACACAAAAAAAAATGGAAGTGAAGAAATTAGGAAAAATTCAAATTTGTCATCCTGAAAAAGAAATTTGTGGCACATCACCAATGCAAAAAAAAGAAAAAGAACAGCATGCATTTGGAACCATAAGCATTCAAAGCTTCCTGTATCAAACATGTTTAACGTAATCTAGCAAGAGCAGGAGTTGTTATTGGGATGGACAGCTGGATAGGAGTCAATCTCCCAGCATAGGACAAGACAAGCTCGATAGTAGGACTAGGCTCATCCTTATCAATAATCAAGTGACACCTCGTGCATGGGATGCAATTGTTCTTAATGGGTCAATCCAGCCCAGAATGATTTACATATGAATGACACACTGGAACCTTGTTCTGCTGCCTTGGACTTACTTGACAACTTAACAAGCAGGAATACTCATGTTTTCTGTTTCATATGCCCCAAGGACCCACAAGTGCCAGTTTCAAGTTCAGCCCTAAGTAGAATAAGTTAACTCCACACAGATAAACATATGTCTCGAAGACTACAACGAGATGATCACTATTATACGACACTGAATTAATACTCTTAGATAATCAAGCCTCTCTTATTAAATAATGAAGAGATGCCTTTTTAAGACCACAAAGAGACCATCACAATGGTGTGACACTTAATGTTTGGTCCCAAAGCAGAAACAAGGGGAGAGAGTATATTGGATGGAACAAAATACTTATGCAGATATTGAGAGTATAAAAAGGATGATGACAAAAAAAAGTTAAGAATTTATGATTTAAGACGTTAAGATCAGCAACATTGTAAAAAGTGTACCATATCGTACATAAAGTATATCGAACCTTAGACCAATACGATTTAGGGCTCCAAATCATTATGAAACAACTATCAAGACGTTAAGGTCAGCAACATTCTAAAAGTGTACCATATCGTACATAACAGTATATTGAACCCTAAACCAATACGATTTAGGGCTCCAAATCATTATAAAACAACTATCGAGTCACATCGACCCTTGATGTCCGATATGGGTACGTATCATACATGGGTCTATATGGTACGGCATCTACAATCCGACCTGTATCCTACGAGTCGACATTGCTGAGAACTTAAAGTTCCAGGTAGCAAGAAAAGTGACGTCCAACCACTTCTTTCTATTTCTTTCTTGGGGAAGAGGAGTAGGTTTAATGTAAAAATGGTTGTTTTGACCTTATTTTCACACCCAAACCTCAAAAATCCTTTTCCCCCTATAGTTTTTGGATTGAACCACTATAAAATTTAGGGATTTGCCTAAATCCAGCCCGAAAAAATGCTATTTTGAGAGATTCATCTTTCTTGAACCCTACGCAGGATGAGCCCTAAAAGCAGATTTTATGAGATAATTGCCTTCATCGGCCTCCTTTTCTCCCGAGTCCCCATCCTTTATTTTTTTTCATCACATCTTCCTTATTCCATGAAGCGTTTTTTTGGGGGCGGTTAGCTCTACCAATGGAGGAAAGAAGAGACTGAAACATAAATAACCCATCATGGCAACACTTTCAATCGGTTGACTTTTAGCAAGGATAACTGAAACATCGTCTTTGTGAACATGTAATTCCCAGTAAAATTATACGAAAAATTTTCACATGAATAATTTTCTTCGCTTGGAAATGCATGGGAAGATTCTGTTTTTCCCGGGTGCCATGTTTCTGCAACTAGAGAAACGAAATTCAGAATCCCATTATATGACTCGCTAAATTCTTCGAACGAAACAAGCTTCATGGATTTCCTCCTTCGGAAGAAAAATTCATGAGTGCCAACATACGCGTCCACAGAAAACTATCAATCAAAGATTGATATTCGCAGCAAATCATTCAGATATCAAACAATAGAATCCCAGATGTTCCTTCATTACCGTGATTAAGCAATCGAGATAAAACAAAAATACCGCGAGTAAAACAGAAGCAACAAGGAAGATGGTGGCAACGAAACCATAGAACCGAAGAAGAGGGAGAGAGCCAAGGGAAGAGATTGTGGGGTGGGGAATAAAGAACGCACCGAAGGCTCTTTTCGTCGAAGCCGACAGTGAGCGATTTGTTCCTGAGAGGCTTCCTCTTGATGCGGCCCACGCTAACACTAGAGGCATCGGGGATCCCACCCCCCTCCCCTCCTTCCTCCTCCCACTCCATCTCAAGTTAGGGTTTTTGTTGGTGTTCAGTTTCTCTCTGCGACCGATTTTGTGGGAAAGCAGGAAAGGCCAGGAAGGGGGGGGGGGGGGGGCTTGTAAATGTGCAAACGGATCAGACTTGGGGCGGATCTTTCCGGATCCAACCAAATACAAAATATGAACAGTCGATCTGAACCCTAACCCGAATCAGATCAGAGGAGGTAATGTTGAATCTTAATCCGACATACTTGTGGTAACACTGGATAAATTCTCTATCAAATTCAAGATCTTCTTTAACATGCAGAAAAGCCTCTAAGGAATGAAGTAATCAAGAATCTTATATTCACTTAAAAAGGAAAAGCAATAAGCATTTCCACCAACACACAAAAACAAAATTGGAAGTGAAGAAATTAGGAAAAATTCAAATTTGTCATCCTAGAAAAGAAATTTAGGGCTCTTCTCCAATGAAAAAAAAAGGAAGAATAGCAGGCATTTGAAACCATAAGCATTCAAAGCTTCCTGTATCAAACATGTTTATCATAATATAGTATTCAATTACCGCTCTTTCCACATACAAATGAACAAAAATAAACACAAAGGCCTATATAGAGAGGTAAATTTGCACGCTAAAACGAAATCTTGCATTCCTTAAAGGCAATAGCAGGCTAAAGTTCATGAATTCTACATCAAAAGTAGACTTTTGCAACCACCAACGCTAGAATCTTGATGAAATTAGCAAAGGATTTTTGCAAGCAGTGTCGCAAAATTCTGAATTATGCATGGGGGTTGTGAAAGAAGCAGGGAGGAATTTCTCATGAGGGTTACGAAGCAGAGAAGATGCCCGCATTCATTATGCAAATCTACTTTGTTTAGATGTAAAGTAACCATTTTTGCATCATGTGTTGTGCAACATTTGTGATTTCTAAGAAAATATCATGTGAAATCGGTTTTTAGTGAAATTTAGCAAGATTTGCTTGTGCTAAAGGTAAAAGGTCCTAAATAAGTCAGAACGAATTGGACATCTGGCAAATTTCAAAACTTGTGGGACATCTGGCAGATTTCAATACTTTAGGCTGGATCTAATTCGAATCTGTATCAAAATTCAATCTAGTTGCATTTTTTTTATAGTTGAAGAGCTCCGCCCTAATCTTTTCTTTTTATTGGATATAGAATTACAACATATATTTTGAATATAGATTCAAGCCTGCCTCTTCTGATCTGATTCAGATTCGAGTCTACTGTTTGCAGTTGGGCTTAAGATTCGGATCAGGCATGATCCACCTGGTATCTGAAATATTTGCACCCCTACTAGCATTTTAGATGTTATGTCCTTTATCATCTTTAGTAAATTAAGTATGAGTGTTTCTATGGTGGTAAAACTTATGGTAGACACACTTTATTTACATAGATCTATGCTCCAGATGCAAAATCTAATATTTGGATTATGTTTAACATGTTTTATTTACTATTTTCATGTGTTAAAGTTTACTGAAATATGATGTCTTCTTATAACAATTCTAGATCACCTTTTATTTTCATTAATTGTGAGCTGTTGATTTTCAGTCTTAAAAGTAGGATCTTATGATGTATTATGCATGCCATGTTAAACACATCTGGACAGTTAGATCCATCTTTTGATGGCTAGATCTATGCAAATAAGCGTATGTTACCATAAGGTATCATGGTACATAACGGCCATATATTTTTCCATTAAGTATTAGGGATGCAAATAGAGGTTTTGCAATTTTTGGCTGTTCCATATCCAACTCTCCCATGTGTTTGGCTGTTGGGGATCAAGTATGCTTAACCTGGGCTTTCTTCTTTGGAAAAAGAATATGGAACCAAGAATTGCAATAGATCTAATAAGCAACATACCATCCAATGACATATTTATTACCATAGTGACAAATATCGCAAGATTTATGAAAATCTCGCGATAATATCGCAAGAAATTGCCTGAAAGTTTAAAACGGCAATTTCTCGCAAGATTTTCAAAATCTCACCAGATTTATGAAAACACATAAATACCGTGATTTAAATGTGATATTTACATTCCAAACAGCTATTTATCACGAAAAAAAGTGGATTTTATTTTTAAATAATTTTTATTAATATTTTCTTATAAAAATAAATTTTATATTTTAAAATTTAGGTTTTTATTGCTGAGATTTTGCCAAAAAATGCAAGATTTATAAAAAAAATTCAATTTCTCGCCAGTTTTTGAGAAACGAGAAATTGCCGTTTAAAACGTTTGTCACTATGTTTATTACTTCTATCACTATGGTTTTGTTTGGCGGCCCATATTGAGGATGAACTTCTATAGAAGTCAATTATGGAGATGACAGTATAGAAGTTCTGTAACTTGAAAAAACTTTTATACATTAATGGTGTGTTTGGCGCATTAGTTAAAAAGGTCTTCTAAGGCACTGTTTTGTAGTAAAGGACCAACTTACCCTCGGCCTTATAAAATGGGTCAGGTTTGGGTCGGCTATAGGTTAAACCCACCCACCCAACCTGAACCCAAATCGAGGTGGGTCGGGTCAGGCCAACCTGAAACCAACTCAAGGTGGGTCAGGTATAAGTTAAACCCACCCAGCCCAACCTGAATCCAACTCTGAGGTGGGTCGGGTCACGATTTATGCACAGAATGGCAAGGTAGCAAATGCAAGGAAATATCTAAAGAAGTTGAAATGGAAGGACTAAAATTAGATAAAGAAACAAAAAATTAGGACTAGTGTTTATTGAAAAACAAAAAACAAAAAAAACTCAAAAATAAATAGGGAACATTAAAAATGGGAAAGATTACAAGGCAGGCAAAAGCAAAAGAGTGATAAAATAAAAGGTATAGAACCAAAAAAGTTAAAATCAAATTTACTCATGGCATGTAAACATTCTCTTTCCCTTCAAAATAGAATTGATTGTCTCATCTGAAGCCATTTTTACATTGCTTTCAGCAGTAGGATCGCTACTTCCTGCTCTCATATCAAAGAGCTCAATTCTCTTGTTACCAAAACTACTCAAGTACATGTACATCCACTAAGCTGAGTAAGAATCAGCTCAATTTATTGGTTGACATAGAATAATGACAAAGAAGTCGAAGGACACATTATTGTAAGTAGTGTTGTAGGTATATGCTGCACAATTTATTGGTTCTGCAAATTTTTTCAGAAGTTATTCAAGCTCACTTGGCCAGAATTAAGTTTTATGATGAGAGGTGATTCATGTTTCAGAGACCCTTTATCGGGTCCAGCTTCTTTTAGTTGCTCGCAGAAATGGCAGGTAATCTGGAAATGGTGGATTGTGACAGCATGGTGGTCCACTTAGCTTGAGCAGAATAGCTGTTTAAGAACAAGTCTTCTCCACTTCTTGTAATGCACAAGCAGATTCAAACTGATATTTTCTTTGTGCATCCATGAAATGGCCAAAATCTGATATTTCTTGGATTGAAAACTCCAATTTGTAAACAGCACAGGTTGATCTGATCGTTTCACTTTTCCAGTGAAACTAAAAGTAAAAGATGTAGTTGCCATATGTAAATAAACCTTCATCATGCTTATTCACATGAAAAAATAAGCAAATGCTATGTTATATTCTAAGACATAACACAAGTTAAATATACAAATAACAAGTTTTACTTCAAAATATATACGGAGTGAGGAGGAAAGAGCATTCTTGCATGTTAAGTAAGAATTCCCTTTTAATTTTTGATGCACATGCAAAAGACACTTTATTAAAAATGCAGCAAATGAATGTAATTTCCAACCTATAAGAAGAGAACCATTCTCAGAAACACTCAAAAAGAGATGAGGCACAAACAAGTCTAAGTAGGCAAATCTAAAATCTCTACATAATGTAATCCTTTTCCAAACATGACGAGACACAAAAAGTCTAAGCAAGTAAATTTAAAATCTCTAGGTATAGGTAGTTTTCAGAGGATTGAAAAGGTGGGAGATATGCAACTGCCAACCACATAACATGAATAAGAAACTGGCAATTGAAAATATCCAAGCATACCTATCCATCTAACAGCAAAAACTGCAACAGCTATGTAAACAATGTCTAGACTCTAGAGCATGCTGTGGAACAAACAAATCAAACATTACATGAGAAACAAATGATATGCAGAAAACACAGTATGATCTGGACACATATATTGTAATGAACAAGAAAGCATAACAAAATAGTTTGATGTTCTAAGGAATTTTGATCACCAATATAAGTGCACATTAAACAAGGACAAATATATATAATACTTCACTTGAAGCTACACTTAGATATGAAATATTGATTAGTCTTGTCCAAGGCCTTGGGCTTGGTTTTACTTATGGCCTTGCCATATGCTTATGTGCATTACAACTTTGGGTTGAACGATATCTAGATTCACACAAAAGGCCAATGGAGATGAAATAATTACTGCCCTTTTGCTGTGATATTGAGTGGCCTGTAAGCATATCCTTCTTTTAGATTAGCAGTTGATTGCAAAATCACAAAAAAAAAGACATAAGGGAAATACATTTTGTCCCTCTTTTAGAATCCTATAGATAAATGCAGAACGAGAGAACAAGCTTCACACTCAACCCATAATCTGCACTAGAAACCAAACTCAAACTCCAAAGACCAGAATTCACATGCAACATACACTAGATTAAAAATGCAGAGAACCTGATTCCACCACCTCCTACAGTTCCACTTGTATATGTCCATAACATGTTCCATACATGAGTTATGCTCATCAATGCTTGATGCCTTTAGGCTATCTACACCAATAATATAGGAAATGATAAGATCTTGAATATCAGGAACTCTTTTCTTCAGTCCATGACCTGACCTGTTGAATATATCTGAATATAAATCACCAGTGCATCTGATAAATTGGAATTTATTACTTTAAGTTTGTTTAGATAGGTACATCTACACTTCTCAAACATTTTTCACATTATCCCAATGGTTCTTTAACTGCTTGGACGTGTAAGCAAAGCTAGTTGATTGAGCAAATTTTTTCTCCACGGTCACCCAAGTTCCTTAGTCAAGTGTGTTCCTGGTGATTGCCTTTTTGAACCTCTTCTAGATAGATTTCAATGAAAGCTCTATTGTGTGCGGTCATCCCAATGTACCTCTTTTCATAGGCATTGGTTCTTGAATATTTCCATTGTCTATAGCCTAATACACAAATTAAGAATCAAGGACTAGAAGGCATCTTAAATAAGTTTTTAGGGTTGTACAAACCAATAATCTATCTGTGCCAACATTGTAATCAAGTGGAATCATACAATCAAAGGTACCCAATGAACCCTAATTTAGGTTAAGTAGGCAAAAAACATGGATAAATTGACAAAAGCACTCAATAAGAATCATACTAAAAGGAGTAACCAAAATTGACCAAAAATTACCAAATCATACGATTAAAGTCTTAGAATCTTCACCTAAACACTACAACAAGACCATAACATTCATCAAGCAATAAAAGATTGATCAAATTCAAGAGAAAATTGACCAAAAATTACCAAATCATATGATTAAAGTCTTAGAATCTTCACCTAAACACTACAACAAGACCATAACATTCATCAAGCAATAAAAGATTGATCAAATTCAAGAGAAAATGTACAAGAACTCATAAAACACCAAGAAAAATGAAAAGATGCATCAAGAAACCCATATTAAGAACACTGATAAAACACCAATGGCTTTAGCCTAGTAACAAATGCAACAAAATGCATATTGAAAATTCAAATAAATGAAATTTCTCACTAAGAAATATAGCAAAATGCACATTTCAAACAAACAATATACTACCAATTGAAGTTCAAGCAGGATCCAATGTAGGAGACACGTCAAAATAACCCATAACAGCAAAAACATCACTGGAAAATGGAAGCGAGGGATGTCGGCGATTAACATTTATTTTGTTTATCTATATATTGTCTAAGTCTAGTAGGAAAATTCAAGATCACAAAACACACAAAAGGACACAGTTGACATGTCCAGCCTTCCCATCCAATTATGATGGTAACTTTAACCTTGGGCTTTTCACTGACATCAAAAGGAGAAGTCAAAGATTATATCCAATCCTTTATGGCAACATAAAATCATTTTCAGATACTATCAACTTTTACCAATGCCATAAAGGTAAAAGTTTAAAAGTTGAACACTACACCCAAGCATAATATTTTTCTTTGCCACTTTTCAATAGACAACCATGTCAAATGATTGCATGATTGCATTAATGCATTAATCAAAACATCCCATAAATTTTTTTATACGCCTACACGTGTTGGTTGGTAATAGGTTAAGATGGACACAAGGTCATATCATGTCATTGTCTGCCTTCTGTTGGTAGCAGTTAGGGGTGTCAATGGCTTGGATTTGGTTTGGACCTACGTGAAACCCAGACTTGGATCCGATTTTTGGGTATAGTATCGGGTCCGAACTAAGGTCTACTTGAGTCCACTATAAAAAAACCATACCCAGACTCGACAAGGACTACATGAGCCAGACTCGTACCATACCCGCTAAAAACCATATTTTTTTATCACTTTTACATTGAAAAATTGTGGGTCTTAATTGGAACTCGGGTCGGGTCCAGGCCTGGTATAAATTTTCACAGACTATACCCGGGTCCATGTATTGATTGGACTTTTGGGTCTGGACCCGGATCTTAATCAGGTCTTCTTATTTATCAACATACATGGACCCTATAGTGTTTGGTTTGGACCAGTCCGGGTAAACCGGAACCGTTGACACCCCTAGTAGCACTGAAAGAGCCATTGTTGCATGTTCTGCGTGCTCAAATGGAGATAATTTTGAACCATATAGTACTTGTATTAGTGTGAGTGTGATACTAAGTTATGGAAGAGATGTGATGACATGGGCACCATGTTCATGTGCCATGGATGAACGGTTGCTGCAAAATTGCACAACCATTTGATTTGTCAGTTTTTTTTTCTTGGAAAAACAGTCTTTGTATGCAAAAGGTGGACCTCACCACACATTGAGATTTTCATTTTTTCTAAGCGAAATGATGGGCCCAACCAAGGTACAGATTGCATGACCACTGCCTGACTGCCATCACATGTCTTCTGTGGCCAAGGCTGTGAGGATGCTGAGATGAAGGCGCCGGATCACCGACTCACGGGTGTGTGTGTCTAGTAGCTTTCAAGGCAGAGTAGTCGTGGGGGCCCACTCCGGGTTTCTCCTCACTTCAGCGAGGCTTCTTCATCATAAAAAATTTGATTGTATTTACAATCAACTTAGCAAACGTCTTTTTTAATCTTTAACACATTTACTTAGTTTTATTAGTGAGAACATGTTTTTGTATCGTTGGAACCTGACCTGTATGCAGTTTTTTCCAGTGATCTAAAAAGACCAGCTAAAGTTGTTTTTTTATCTCGCTTGTAAGATTTTATGGCCCATGAACTCTCTTTAATATTGTTCAAGGAGGATTTTTTCTTTTTTATTCTCCTTCTATTCTTGAAGAAAGAAAAAATAGGGTCTTTCTAACATCAAGGAGGATGTCCTTGCCTTTAAGTGCTTTCAAGCAGTCTTCCACTCCTCTTCTTTCTAATCTTTGTATGACCAAAATCATGTATCTTAGGAGACCAAAGGAAAAGAAAAAATGAATACCAGTGTACTCAATAAGTAGAATAGTCCACGTATATATATATATATATATATATATATATATATATATATATATATATATATATATATATATATATATATATAATTCAAACACAGGTTGCTTCTATTAAGAGGTTTTGAAACCACAAGTGTATGTGTGTGTAATGAGTTCCTCAAGGTTACCCTTATTCGACATGTGTTATGCGTGTTAATGCATCACCACCTTGCAATTTTTCATGTTCTTAAAAAATGTGAATTTATATTGAATTGAATTTATTCTAATTTTCTTAGAGGAGTTTAAGGCGCTGTAAGGTCCTTGTAAACTTGAAAAGCTTATCTTTCCTAATTCAGAGGCGTGGCTTAGGCATCTTGAGGTTATCAATCTTTGATTTAGCCATTTGTATGGAGAAGATGGTTGTGATTAGTGAAAGGAAAAATTCCATTGTTGGGTTTTTTAAAGAGAAAATACAAATTGGGTGAGTCTCACTTGAATGGAGTGTGCATCACTCTTGGAAAAGAGGCTCCCCTTTTTGGAAGACAATCTCCAAATATTTTCAGCTATTATCATATTTCATAATTTCATTTGAAGATGGGATGACTATTAAATGGTCCCTTACCTCTTTCGAACAGTTCTCGATCGCTTCTTGTTAGGGAATATGTTTGGATCCTAGCATGAATTGGTTGCAGAGGGGACCAGTCTGAGTGAGTCCTTTTCCTCGTGCACAATTTTTAACTTGGACCTTGTTAGCTGACCATGTTAGTACTTTTGATCACATCCATAAATGACAAGTTCAATTTCCTAATCCAGGTCCATACAATTGAATATGTTTCACTCAGACCATGCTGTTTGGTTCAATCAGGATCACTCGTGGATTGGATCTCAGTTACTGTGTCCATTTATTTAAAAGTCGGCATTTTAAACTCTCTTCTATAAATGTTTCTCTTTCATTTTTTGTACTTTCTGCTGTATGTCGATTCCTCATCGTCTCTGTTTTTTGTTCTAATATAATTGTTCTCCTTAAAAAAAAAAACTGAGTTCCTCGAGACCTTTTTTTGATATAACCCTATTAAAACTATGCAAAAATCGCAATTGCATGTGTTTGTACTTAATATAAACCCATATTTGTTCATCATAGTTTACTTGTTAAAAAACACTTGTTACATTAGGTATTTTTTCATGTTCAAGTGTGCTTTTAAAGAAGTAAAAAAACAATCAAGCTCACATCACAATAAAAGCTAATTAAAATTTGTTAAATCAATTCTATAGGAACGATGATTCTTAATAAATAAGCAATGGCAAATGCATATGTATGTTCAAATTAAGAATTGAGTGTATTTGTTAGGACACATGCATACACCCATATTATATATAAGAATAAATTTTATCATTCATATTTCAAAATGCAACTTACTGATCTCTTTACCTTTTTTTTTTTAAAGCAAGCTTGGGTTAGGCAGACCCTTACCAAAAGAACTGCCGCCCCATGTGTCAGAGGGATTCGATCTTGGGCCTTCAGCTTGACACAAGACCCCGCTTACCACATGGGATACCACCGCGGTGGTGCTCTCTCTATCTCTTACATATAGTAATGGGCTGGTGCTGCCCACTTTTCTCGTTATGCCCCGTTATGCCTCTTAAAAAATTATAGTTTTCCCTTTTTTTTCTTACATCTAACACCATAGACGTGATCTTTTGGTTTTGTTTAGTGGGAACTGGTTTTTGGATCACCAGAATCTGACCTGTATACAAGGTTTTTAGGTGATGTAAAAATCAATGGCTATGAAAGCATCAATTTTTTTGGCTCATAAAAATATATTTTTTTCATAAAAAAATATGATGCAAGAGTCTGTTTCCGAGAATGCTAAACACTGGTTCAAATCTATCATAAAACACTTCAATCTATAGGGCCTAACAGAGAAAATAGGGCCTAATATGTTGAGTTCTCTCTCTCTCTCTCTCTCTCTATATATATATATATATATATATAATTAAAAATAGTTAAATTAGGCAAATTTTATCGAGTGCTCTTTCTTAAATTAAGTAAATATTTTTCATTATCTAATTATAAAATCACCAATAAATTGATAATCATAAATTGCCCATAGGTTCATGACCCTTTCATGGCTTGAGATGCCTTAAAAACATGTATGCAAAGTGTGGCCAAGTCCATGAGAGTCTCCTCATGCTCTCGAATACCCATGCGAAGAGACTGTTGGTTTGATATTTCACATGCAAGCCCTTGCAGTTCTCGGTCTCTCCTGTCGAACGACGAGAATTGCAACAGTTCTAGACCTCGTGCCGCTGCTCCTTTTCTCTTGGCTTCCATGAGGTTTCATCCTTGGAGAACACAACTTTTCGTCTGCGCGTTGCTCCTACAACCACTTTCTTTGCTGAGGTTTTCCCAGCAACCTTGGGCTCGTTAAGGCTAATGCTCATGGTGGATTTTCCCATCAGATGTAACCGTAGCAGGGCTTATGGCAGGGACTGTTGCTGTCGTGTGATTGCAGCACCCGAGAAGGACCCACGGTCTGACATTTCACCACGAGTCAGTGGTTCAAAAGAAATGTAGCAAGGGACAAACTAGGTATTTTTTTTTGAAGGAGGAGGCAATTGCTTACAACATCCAATGTGGCCAAACGAGCAAACTTTTTAGAGATTCTATAACAGAAACCCCCACAAGAGGCTCCCAACAAAGAAATAAATTAAATATTATATAAAAAATAAAGTAAACAAATAAAGTTTTGAAAGGGTAAAGAAATGGTGTGTGCTTAGTTGGTGTGGAGGGGAATTGTAGATGATCCATTAGAGCCAAAAGCTGACTACTCTCTCTCTCTCTCTAGCTTGATCTCCACGCTGCTCCTCTACTCCCGCCACCACCACCTCCGCCACTGTCCTCCTGTTGTTTATGAAGGATCAAGGGTGCAGCCCAACTGACCTCCACCAGGTTTATCTCATCTTTCTTGTGAATTCTTTTCGCTTGATCCTTTCTGGCCTTGATCCTTATCGAATGATTTGTGATCCCACTGTGTTTTATGAGATTTTTCTCTGGATGGGTTTGTGGGAATTCATAGGAATGCGGTGCTCTGAGTTTGTTCTTTTTTTTCCTTAAATGGTGTTTTCATTTTACTTCTTTCGTTATTTTACTTTCTCGCTTGTCGTGTGCTTGAATTTGATCGTATTTGGTTGTTGGGTAATTGGGGTTCTTGTTTTTTGATAATTGGTTTTACTTATTTCTGGGAATCTTTGTATTTTTTTTGTATGATTCTGGTGCATGGTTTATGATTTGTGAATTTAAGAATTAGTTCTTTTTTTTTGGGAAATTTTTGTGTGGTTAAGTTTGTAAAGATCTCTGAGGGTTTAATCCCCTTATTTGAAGTGTTTATGATCTGTGTGGTTCAATTTCTTATTGTTTCGATGGATCGAATGCGGCTGTAGATGGTTTGCATGATCTTCATTCGGTTTTGGGCCATGAGGGCACCTGATTTTAAGTGCAAATCAACAACGATTTGAGGAATGTGAGAGTTGCCCCTTGTGTGGTTTGAGAAACCCGGTTCCACATGAAACTGAGTCTCCTTTCCCCGTAAGAAAATGTGGGAGTTTGATAGACATTCATGTTTCAAACCATTAGCTTGTGGTTTAGTTGATGACATAACAAAGTAGTAAATTTGGACCATTTGGCGGCGCAGTAGCCTATTTTAATGTCAACACACTTATCATGTTGCCTTGTATTCTTTTGTTGTGCAGATCACGGTCTCCACATAGTCATGATAGGATGTTCTCAATCTTGTTTGCACCCCAGCTTGAGATATTTGATTCTATCAGCTGGATCAGGCTCATCAAAACTCAAGTCTGGTTCTATAGGTTGTCCTAGTCGATGAAATCTATATCCATTGACCAAATGTTTTTCTATGATTAATCAGCTTAAAATAAAAAAATATAAAGCATAAATATTCATTTTAATAACATGATATATGAATTGAATGTATATGATGCCATAAGTGTTCACTTTGCTTTCTAGGATGCAGGCGATGCTATGTGAAGTAATTTCTTGTAGCTGAAGTGATCAGCAACTCAATTTATATCTATGTAAAAAAGAGAAATAAGATAATATCATATCTTGAGTCATATAAAATATTGTCAAGGATTTAAGCAAATTACTATGAAGGAGAGACCGAATCAGTAGATGCCGTGAT
The DNA here is from genome assembly GCF_984573655.1 of Nuphar pumila. NCBI lineage: Eukaryota > Viridiplantae > Streptophyta > Magnoliopsida > Nymphaeales > Nymphaeaceae > Nuphar > Nuphar pumila. Next base: position 9,267,729 of record NC_143263.1, on the reverse strand, counting down.
ATTTCTTTTCAAATATTGAATTAGTCAAAAAGCGATCAGCAACCTGGTGGTACCTCTGATTATGAAGATTAACGCTATCAGGACCCACATTGAAATATCTAGGAGCAATAATTGGTAATGATGAAACTAGTATCTGTGGATCTATGTCATATAGGTGCGGGTGCGGATGCGGATGCGGATGCGATGATGCGTCACTTTAAAAAAACTTGGGTGCGGGGAGGGTATATATATATATAAATTTTTTAACAGTTTTAAGTTAACACTATGTGTATGTGTGCGCATATATATATATATAATATAGATAAAAATGGACTTGATTAGGGTTAACTGAATCTACTTTTGGATAGAAATGGACCTCAGTGTGGTTGACTTCACCTAACACAAAGGAAGTTGTGTCCAAGTGTCGCACCCGCCTGGGTGTGGGTGCGACGCATGTGTGGTGCCTTGTTAGAAGAGTCTGTGTTACATAGCTGTGGATTTATATGACGGTTCTAAATCATTCTAGTTTCTATTTATGATTTTTCATTATATATATATATATATATATATATATATATATAGAGAGAGAGAGAGAGAGAGAGAGAGAGAGGTGATGCTAATTAAGTTGGGAATGAACCCAAATGAACTGGTTCAAAAAGTCATAGTTGCAGGTGCCTTTGCGTAATTTGAACCTTTTAGTGAAACATTGTTTTTGTTCTATGAAACACGATTTCAGTGGGAAATGTGAACTTTACTGTAAAATTTGATGCACCATGGGCTATTGATTTTGTTTTAAATTTCTCTCAAAACCTGTACAAAAGTAATATATTCCTAGTCTCATACATGCTTCCAGTAAACAAACTACAGAAATCACAGTAGTAGGGTCTCATTTATAAGACGTGATACAATGTTAAAAAACTAATAGGGTCCATTCTAGTCCATTTCCAACTTGGTTGTATGTGTTAAATTATATATATATATATATATATATATATATTATATATTATTTCCTTTCTTTCTTTCTTTATTTTTTTTTGTTTAAACCATAGGTGAAAGATAGCCTACACAAGCTAGGCCTAACACAAGGCCCAATATAGATTCAGCTTAGGGGTTTATGAGAGATTGCTTGATGGACCTAAGCTAATCTTATAAGATTAAACCAGAGCCTATAGACTGAATTAGGAGAGACCAAGACCGGGCTCGACAAAACAGAAAGTATCATGGTAAGTCGTCCTTCCAAAATGGAACTTTCATGCTGGAGCATGAACTAGCATTCAAGTTGATCTATTACGACCAATGCACACACAAAGCTCTGATACCATGGAAAGATAAGGAGCCTTCAATCACGAACCAAAATGTTCATCAATATCAAGTGGACAAACACAAAGGTGTTATCTAAGGAGCACACTCACAAAACCCACAATGGGGTACACACAAGAAAGCTCACAATATAAAAAATAATATTTTATTGAATATCACAAGTATGCAAAAAGTATGTTTTGTAAAAGTATGTTTTTTTCATACTTGTGATATTCAATAAAATATTATTTTTTATATTGTGAGTTTTCTTATGTGTACCCCATTGTGGGTTTTGTGAGTGTGTTCTTTAGAGAATACCTTTGTGTTTGTCCACTTGATATTGGTGGACATTTTGGTTCGTGATTGAAGGCTCCTTGCATCTTTGCATGGTATCAGAGCTTTCTCTGGTGCTTGCTAATTTGGTGATCCGCTTCAAGAGTTCGTGTGATTGTGTGACATTCTCTTGAAGATTTTCTTGGTTCGTTGTTTCAAGTGTTTGTTGAGTTCGTTGGATCGTGTGTTTTTACTCTTCCTCTTCTACATCTATTTCTCTCTTCTTTCTCCCTTGTAAAAATTGATGACAAAGAAAGTGTTACCATCATGCCCATTAAACTTAATGATACAACTATATAACATGATTTTCTATTATGCAACACGGAGAAAAGGTTTGTGGGAATTAGTGAATGGTTCTGATCCGGAGCCTAAACTAGTCCTTACCAAGGTAAAAAGTGAAAAGGAAGTTCCTCTTTCGGATGGAGAAAAGACAAAAGCAATAGATAATTATGAGAAAAAATGAAAAGAATGGAGGATGGAGCATACCAAGACCGTGTCTTCACTCATTAACAATGTAGATATTAAAACATGCTCAAGTCTTGCAAAGTTTGAACATGCTAACAAAGCATGAGAATACCTCAAAACTATGTATTACCTTAAGAATATTTCACATGTGTGCAACTTATTAGACAAAGTTTGGACCATAAATGAGAGAAAAGTAATAAGTAATACTACAATGAGTTGTCCGAACTTTGGGAAGAATTGACTCTTCTTAAGCTAAAATGACATTCGCCCGAGGATATTGAACTCCACCAAAGCAAATTGATGTGGATCACTTTTATCAATTCATAAAGATTTTAGTAACCGAATTTGAGTCTATCAAATTGGCTCTCCTTCATAGAGAATTTTTTTTGTCTATTTGAGATACCATTGAGGAGTTAAATATGGAAGAAAATCGTCTAAAGAGATGTCTCGAAGAACGAAGATGATTCTGGTTTGGCCATTTTTAAGCTGGGATCCTACACTCGTGCTTATAGACTACCACACTTTAGGAGACAAAGAAATGAATATAACAAAAGAAAAATCATGTCATCGGTGTCATGAACTGGAGCATATTAAACCTATTTGCCCTAAGCTAAGAAGAAGAGAGGACAAAACTACATGGAAAAGAGGGCGGCTATGGTTGAAACACCTCAAGAGACTAAGGAGATGGCTATGATTGACAACTCTCAAAACACATCCATCGAAATAGACAAATCCTTATCTCAATTAGTTGAAGCTCTCTAATCTCTTCTTTAACTGGAACCACAGTCTCATCTTACTCCAACCTCAATAATTTTTTTTTGGCTTCTTGATTCTGGTGTATCTTTTCACATAACCTCAAATCATGATATTTTATCCGAATGTCATAACAACTCAAGTTTGTCAAAAGTTTTTACGGCCAATGGTACATCTCTTGAAATCGAAGGAATAAAAATTTTTGAAAAAAATCTTTCAAACTCAAAAAGGTTTTTTATCCCAAAAATTAGATGCATTCATAAATTAAATTTAAATATTTTATTCATCTCTTAAATATCCGATTATGGTTGTAATATCTTCTTCTCTTCAAATGAATGTTTGGTGCAAGATCACCAGTCGGGGAAGCTGATTGGGCAAGGCCATAGAGGAATAGGTCTCTACTATATGATTTTTTTGGAGATACCCAAAGATACTTTTTGTTGTAATGTCCAAAAATTGGATTTAAATTTGTGGTATAGAAGATTAGGACATCCAAATGTATCTAAAATCTAATATTTTTCAAATTTGAATTTTTTTTATAATATTAATGATTTTACTTGTAAAGATTGAGTTCTTGGAAAAATGAAGGGATTACCATTAAATGATAGAACATTTATTTCATCTAGACCTCTTGAGTTAGTTCATACAAATGTTTAGGGTCTAGCACCAATTTTATCAAAAGGTGGATATGCATATTACATTATATTTGTATATGACTTTGTAATGAAATATGCGAAAATACAAACAAAGGCCTCTAAGGGCTTATATGATCATAAACACAAAATGCACATGCATGTACACAAGTCCAACTAAGGGACAATACAAGAGCACTAAGACACTACACAAGCACTAAGTGCATACAAGACATTAAGGAATTAAAAAAAACACAAGAACATAAAAAATATACATTTTATTGAGCATGAATGCTTTAGAGAAGCATTAGGAAATGAAAGGGAATAAAAGCCCCTATTTATACGCATACAAGAGAGAGGAAGACCTCAATAGAGCTATTGGACTATTCCAACAACTCTATTGACTAGTCAATACTATGTTGACTAGTCAAAAAGGAACCCAACAACTCTATTTGGTATTTGACCAAATAGTCCTTATAAAAACATAACAAGACAAAATAAAAAGAATAAAGTAAAAGTACTAATGTGCCCCTAATGGACACAACCTATTACATGGATTGAAATTATCAAAATACCCCTAATAGGTATTTACCTATTATATAATTATATAATTATAAATATATATATATAACTTAACATTACTTTACTAGATATACTTGGATTTATTTAAGCATAAATCTGAAGTTTTTTCTCACTTTCAAAACTTTCATAAATTTGTTGAAAATAGGTTTGAAAATGAAATCTCTATATTTTGTACTGATTTAGAGGGATAATTTTTGTCACAAAATTTAAAAATTATCTCAACTTACATGACATCACATATCAAAGATCTTGTCCACACACTCTACAACAAAATGACTTACATAGTTACATTGTTGAAACTTCAAGAACTTTGCTTATTGCTAGCCATGTGCCTAAGGTTTTCTGGGCGGAAGTTGTCTTGGCTGTTTATCTTTTAAACAGAATCCCATCCTCTTCTTTAAAATATATTTCATTTGTTGAAAGGCTTTTTAAACTCACTCCTGATTATTCCAGATTACGAGTAAACTAACTCAGTCAAATGTTTTTCTATAGATCCATGATTGGGCATTTCTTCTTCATAATTGTATTGATTTATTTATTTGCCATGCCCACCAATTTCTAATTCTACCACCACCAATAAAGAAGCCAAGCTCAATGACGAGTTGCCACAAAACATGGGATAGGTTTAGCATCCATGTTATAGATATCAGCGATAAATTGAATTTATCTTGATGCTATCTCTTCAAATGCACACAAAAAAATGCAGAATATTCATTTTTTAATATAGTTTATCAAATTTTAATATGAACATATCATAATCATCTCAGTTTTTTTTTGTTTTAGTTTTTGGTTTACATTTCTGTGAATCCTTTTTAATTGATGTGGTTCTAAGGCAAACAACTTTTTCTTTTAAATATTCTGAGATATTTGCTTTGCCAAAAATATTTTCACAAAAGTATTTGTGGCACTAGTTAGTGTTTAACTTTCCAGCATCAGAATAGGATTTCAAGCATTGGCAGGGCATGGATTTGAATGGAGCATTGCATATGCCAATGGTATCTACTTTACTTTTCTCCAGCCATATCAACAATAGAAAATGCATGCTATGCACCGCATAAAGATCCATTCCTCTCTCTCTCTCTCTCCCTGAAATTCTGTGCAAGAATAAGATCATGATTAAGTGACACTTGACTCATTTAGGCCCATTATTAATGAAATGAGGCGGGACCACAATTATGGCCCCCAAAAGCATGACAAAACATTTTTTGTTAATTTAGAGAATAATAGACAGGGGTAGATTGGTTGAGTCAAGTTGAAATAGGCACAGTCAGGAATGATTATGTGAAACAGACACATCAAATGTCTCAAAGTAAAAATCATAAATCTTAAGACATGAAATTTTAAATGAAAGACATGCTACCAGACTGGATGATTTATCTTTTGAGTGATAGATCAAATTCGGAGGCACTTTGTTAATCTTTTGGCAATTTTCACTCTGAGAATATTAAATCTTAATACCTTTATATTGCTATTTTTAGTTCTTGTTTTTATGTTATGTCATGCAGCGGTGTTTCCCTTCTTTTAGGCTCTATTTGGGAGCTGGGCACTGCAAGGAGTTTATGGATTTGGAAAGTGAAAGTCTCCAGTTCTGTATTTGAGCGCAAATACAAAGGAGTGGACATATTAACTATGTTTCCAATTCCATAAACTACCTTCTTAACAGCTTTCTCCCAAACAACTATTACCTAAAGTGTTTGACTGCTCTAACCCAATCCTCAATTCCTGTCCCAATTACTAGCACACAAGCATATCCTTAATAACCTGTTCCTATACTTTTGCTTCCACATTTTTGGTGTTGCACTAGTGAACTGTTTGAGCAAAGTGATTTTGGTGACTAAGATCGTATAAAACCTGTTAGAAGGATGAAACAGGGTTCATCCCAGAGTTACCGGAAGCTTCTTAGATAGGTGGGAAGCCTGCTTCCCGAAAACTCGCTTCGGAAGCGTGATACTCCTCGCTTCTGAAGTTTGATGGGAATCTCGATTCTTCCACACTTCTCCTATGCTTTTCACATGCTTCATCTATTCTTCTTATATTTTTTGTCACTCTACTTTTCATGTTTTTTTTGTGTTTTCTCTCACGCTTCTCACTCACTTCCATGTGTTTTCTCTAAATTGGTTGTCATCATTTTTAGATTTTTTTAGAAATTTAATTCTTACACTAAAAAATCATGAAATTTAAGAATAGTCACTTTTATTTTAGTTTTTATTTGCATTTCATTTCTATTCCCATTCAATTCTTATATTGCTTTTTTTTATTCCTCGCTTCCCATGTCCTATACATTTTAAAATGCATCGCTTCTCGCTTCCGCTTCCCGTATCGTTTTCCGCTTCCGCTTCCTATCTGGAAACCTTGCCATAGGGAAAATTTTAAGTATTTAAAATAGTTACCTTTAACAGGCTGTAGAAGTTCATTCCTCCTTGACGTGTGAGCTACCTTTTAGATCTTAGGATGTCAACTTTTTTCCTTTTTGGACATTCTACTTACTAATTTGCTTAATCGATTCTTTTTAACGTCAGTCTGGCTGCTGTATGTCAACTCTGTATGCATTTTTTTTTTCAATTATTGAACTTACACAGTTCTGGCCACCTTTTATTTTGTTTTTTGATATGGATATTAAATGAAATGTTGAATTACTGTTGCAAAGTTTGTCAATTGATAGTTTTTGCTTTCAAGCTTAAATGCATGATGATATACTATACTTTTTCCTTCCTTTCACAGTTACCTGGTCATGCACTGGTGTCTTCTCCAATTCCTTTGCATCATCTGACACCAGGCTACACAAGCCAGTATTACCAGCACTTTGCTGCTCAAGGTCGTCCTCAGTTTGAAGGGCATTCATTTGAAGTCCCAGCTCAACATGTAGCAAGGCAGGGCCAGGCAGTTTCTGCAAGATCTTATGTACAACCTAGTTCAGTTATGGATGCCAATAAAGTCTCTGATGGGGAAGTCAGACGAGTGTCTTGTCAAGACATAAAGTTGGTATAGAACTGTTAAATTTGTCTGTCAGGATTTCTTTGTTGATAAACATAACTTTTATGATATGATCATTATGTATTAGAACCGCTCTACCTATTTACTTTTTGCATTCTTCTTGCCCTTATGCATAATTACAAAAACAATGGATCAAAAGTTAGCTGTAAGATTGGAAATGACCTTTAATATAGTTTTTTTTATGAAAGGCTTACACTTGCCTAATTTTAGTAAATGCTGCCATGCAATCCTTAGCTTCATTTGCTATGATGACCAATTCTGATGAGTTCCCTAAATTGTGTGGGAGTTGGTTAATTTAAATCTACGTCATAGGCCATGGTAAGGTTATACAAGCGTTCAGTGCAGCAAAACTGAATAGCTTCATGTCAGCTCTGCCTGCTAGGCTTCAGAAGAGGAATCTAATATCATTCATGTTATTTACAGAACGATGGTGATTTTGGTGGTATCCTCAAAATTTCTTTCATTTTGAATTCTTAAGCACTTGCTGTAGGATGATTACCTCATGGGTTTTATTTGAAAAAGTGAACATGTGTCTGTTGTCCACTTATGTGTGTGCATGTCTACTATGTAATTTCCAATTAGGATATTAAACCATGCAATTTTATCATGGTCACCACTTCAGTGTATGTGGTTTGGAATGGCTAAGCTTAACAAAGAATTATATGACTATTTGTATCATATGGTGAAATTGTAACTGGAATATGAAAAAATAAAGGAATACAACAGAAAATTACAAATATAAAATAATCATTTCAGCATGTAACAATATTTTAATAATAATAATAATAGGAAGGACGACATTGAGAAGCATAACCGAGGAGTCATCAAGTTCAGAAATCAATAAGAAGACAGTAACACAATGAACATAGTGAAGCAGAAAGCAACAAAGCTATTCTATGGATGAATCTAATCAGATTAGCCAAATATAAAACAAAAGTACAAAAAGAGAGGGGAAAGAAAATGAAAAGTTGTTTGTCAATTATTTCAAAAGTGCAGGATTATTGCCAATGAAGTAATTCATACTGCAAGGAATAAAAACATACCGGCATTCCTTTTGAAGGTTGACCTGGTGGTTTTGACTTGATCCAGTGAGAGCTCATATATCATTGTTGGAGGGGATGGGGTTCAAGAGTATGTGGATCGACTTGATAAAGAGCAATGTCATTGGTTTAGTTGGTCTCTACCAATGGTTGCAGGAGAGTTTTTCTCTCCCTTATGTCTAGGGGCCTTTTCCAAGGGATCTGTCATCCCTTTCTAGATTAACCTGGCAGCCTTGGTACTGGTCTTTGGAGATAGTTGCTAGACTCCCTAGTGATGGTGCATATTCAGTTCACTAGTGATATCCTAATCTTTATTACTACTAATTCTTATCAAATGTGCAGCAGTTGGCTCATCCTTAAGATCTTCGACCTGGCATCAGAACTTCAATCAATGAACCTAAATGTTGTTTGACAAGTATTTGAACATACCGTTATTCAATAGAGGAGAAGGGTGGTGGCATTGGGATGATAAGTGGTGGTGGGGAAGGGGAAGAAGATGGTGGAGGTGTGACATGTGAGTCCTGACTTGGCATTATATATTAGTATATTCTTGCCATAATATTCTAAAAGTGCCTCTTCAGTTTTTTAGCAATTCTATTTGTGATGTCATAAGTCATAAGATTCATAACTACCAACTTGTATCATAAAACCCGAGTACCACATTGTAGCACTAGAAGATATTCTGTTTAAATCATGACATCTTCATTGCTGCCGTGCACACTGAATTTGTACTCTTAACAGTTAATTTCTAGTTAATCTCTGATTACTTGTATGTTATTCTTGTGTGCCTGCACCTTTGGTTACTAATGCAACGGGTAGTTGGTGCAATTGTAGGCTCTCTTATATTGACAAGTAATGGTATATTTATTTTAGAAATGTAGCTTCTGCAAAGCGGCAGTCATCGGAGGCTCTTCTGTGTGTATTAGTTGCCTATGAGTTGCAGTGGATGTAATTTTTTTATTTGTTTTTTTCATTTGATGCAGGTGCAAAATCTTATAGAAAGGTGTCTGCAACTTTACATGAACCGGAAAGAAGTCATAGAAACTCTCTTGCTTCAGGCAAAAATCGAGCCTGGTTTCACGGATCTTGGTAACTGTTTGAAACTTGATAGTTGTAATAAAGTCTAATAACTTGCATTGCTGTGTTGCATAATTACTTCATGGTCATTCTCTTAATTTAATGTCTCTGTCCTGATTTATGGTGCTAAGTGAAAAGGTATCCCATGTTTTGACCACATAACAAGGGAAATCCTGTGCTCATTTTCTGCGTATTTTTATATTTCATGAATACAGTTAACTATTACTTTTCATAGTTGAAGGCGAAATCAAATTTGGCGAAATATAGAGGTTGTCTTCTGGAAAACAAGTTCAACCTGCATTGATTTGATTGCCAGCCACCAAGTAACTCTTTCCTTTTTTAAAGACGGATTATCTAAAAGGCATCTTATTTTGGTAAAGTTTTTTTCATTATTTCATGTTTTTATTGGTAAGATGAGCATTAGGGTCATGGTCTTTCTATTTGGCATGTGCTTCTGTTGTTTTCTTGAAGGCACTGTCTTGATGAATGAGGGCTTCATGTAGATTCACCTATTTTTGTGAATTCTGGTATTTATGGAGTTGGTATCTCAGATTAATGATAGAGTTCATACAGTCAATCGACTTTAACCAAGTTGGTTTCTGTCTTGTCCAACTCCTGCACTCTTTGCTCTCTATTCTAGAGCTTGACACCTTGGATCTAGTGAAAGAAGTCCTAGAGTTGGCTAGTTCTGACATGCTTGTAGTCCTATGTTGGATTTTTAGGAAAATGTTGAAGATACATAGTTTTATGTTAAATGATCTCTCAATCAACTTAGATGAGAAATTATCGTCCGTAATTGTCATGGTCTGTCAGACTATATCCTTACCAAATGAAGATTTTGATAGTGAGAATACCAGATATTTAAAGCTAACCAAGAGATGAGAGCTATTTATGTCCTTGAATATCTATGTTTGACCATAACAAATTGACTTTTAATCATTTCTTATTTTGCTGAAACCACATGGTAAGTCTAGTATTTTGTTCTAGTTCCTTATATTTTTTTAACTTTAAATCTAAAAGAAACGGTCGATTGATTTTCAACATATTTCCACAAGTTTTTTTGTGCAGAGCTTTTTTTTTCTTTTTCGGATAGGCAAGCTAAGGGATGACCCCTCTGAGCCCAAGACCCCTAGGTCATGATAGTGTGACCTAACCATCCAGCTGTCCGTTGTCCTTGTATAAGTTGACAACAATATTCCAAGTGTATCAGTAGTCTGCATCGAGTCTTGGGGACAAGATGACCGGTAAAGACCATTACTGAAACTTTCATATTTTGTTGGATAAGTGCTGTGCTGCCCATTACTGCTAGAAGTTTATCATGAGTTGGTATTTTTATGGAGGGAGTACCATTTCTTTTTTGTAATTTAAATGTATGGTTGAGTTCATCTTTTACTCCTTATCAGTTATTATTCTAAAAACTTGGCAGTGTAGATGCTGGTTTTCATACTTTGGCCTAAGAATTATTCATCTGAAGCTTTGTCATGATGCAGACAAGTATGAACATAAAAGGGATATTATCCAAATAGTACAATGGAACATTTAATAGGATATTGCTTTTTCCATCAATTAGAAGCTTTTTTTCTTTATTTGTCCTTGAGGCCCTTTCTCTAAGAATCATTTACTTGTTTACTCATTTTCCAGTCTGGAAAAAACTTGAGGACGAGAATAAAGAATTCTTCAAAGCATACCATGTCCGGCTTATGGTGAAAAACCAGATTATGATTTTCAATAAGCTGCTTCAGGAGCAGGTTGATCTCTTGCAGAAGATGTGTCCATCTAGAGTATCTTCTGTACCTATTTCCAATGGATCTCATACTACATGTAAGTCACTTTTGCAGTTGCAGTGTTCATTCTTTTTTTCATCATATGTTATACATTTCAATCAATCCTAATCAGCTGTCTAAATATTTAATTATACCGATTCGTTTAACTTGCCTGTTTTGCATGACTGTTGATGGTAGAGTATTATATCTTTGATCACGCAGCATTGTATCATTTACTGAGGAAAATGAATAATATGCTAGAGTTTCAGTTATTAAAGCTTTACCATTAAGTACTCTAACAATGTGACATTGATGTGTGTGTGTGTGTGTGTGCGCGCGTGTATGACTGCCAATACACGGATACACTAATGGTTTCTGATGCAGCGGAGATCGGAAACCTGACGCACTTGGGTGCCGACGTTAGGTGCACGACCACCACGAGCGTCCAACGCGCAGAAGTGAATAAACAAAGGAACGAAATAAAGAAGAAAGTGCTCTAGCTATCCGATATACGTAATCAATTATTGAAATTGTGCACAGGAAGGGAAACAACAGGAAACGCATAACGGCTGCAGAAAACCATGACAAAGAAAAGAAAAAAAACGAATAATCAATCTTCGAACTGTCTACGTAAACCTAAGGCTCGGGTATTTGTAGGCTGAGCGATGGATTTGGATCTCGGGTCCAGTACCCAGACCCGAGAAGAAATCGACGTCCACCAACGTGCTGGGTCGCTGCTGTCTTGCGTGCTTCAGACCTTTGCCCGTCTGGAATAGGTACGCAGAGGTACGTCCCTAAGTCGCGGGGTCGTGCTCGATGTCGGATTCATCACCTGGGTCCGATCATCTATCCCATTGCTGCAGGGAGCCCATGCCACTCTTGGGTCGTTCGGTAGAGGTCCGGCATGTTCCTGCTCTGCATCATTCTCCCCTAGTTGGGAAGAAGTCGCCTTTGACGACTTATTATCACCACAATATGTATATAGATTAGATACATTGAAGATAGGCGAAATGCGCCAGTCTTTGGGCAAATCAAGGAGGTAGGCATTTCGACCCAGTCGTCGGAGGATCTTGAAAGGACCATGTTTCTTGGGGCTCAACTTATCATAAGTACCAACTGGGAAACACTCAGGACGTAGGTAGACCCGTACTAACTGACCCACTTGAAACTGGACATCACGACGGCCTTGGTCCACAAAAGCTTTGTAAGCTTCATAATTTTTAACGAGTTTGGCTCGCACCTGTCGGTGAATATCTCACATATACTCTACAACATCAAAGGCATCTGGGGTCGGGTCTTGGAGGCTAGTTATGGGTGCTAGATCAACTACATGCGTCGGTGAACACCCATAGACTACTTGAAAAGGGGTTTTGCCTGTGGACCGGTTTATGGAACTATTGTAGGCAAACTCGGCTTGCGGCAAGACTAGGTCCCATGTTTTGACATTCTCTCCCACGAGGCTCCTCAGTAAGTTCCCTAAGGTGTGATTCACAATCTCTGTTTGGCCATCGGTTTGCGGGTGGTATGCACTACTAAACTGGAGCTTGGTTTTCAATAAGGCCCACAAGGATTTTCAAAAATGACTCATGAATCGAGTGTCATGATCTGACCTGATCGAGTGAGGCAACCCATGGAAATGTGCCACGTCCTTGAAGTAGTATGAGGCTACTAGAGAGGCGTCTGTGGTTTGCTTACACGGGACAAAAATAACCATTTTGGAAAGCCGGTCAACCACCACTAATATCGAGTCAAATCGTCGTGAGGTCTTGGGAAGGCCCACTATGAAGTCCATAGAGACGTGCTCTCATAGGCGCTCAGGGATGGGTAACAGTGTGTAGAGACTACTGTTTTGACGACGACCTTTAGAAACTTGACACACTCGGCAACATTGGACAAACTTAACATCTTTACGCATTTTGGGCCAAAAGTAGCGTTCATCTAACAGCGCAAACGTCTTATCATGTCCAAAATGCCCAGCTAGTCCCCTTTCGTGTAACTCCGAGATTAACTGTAGCCTAAGAGAGAATGCCGACACACAACTTATTACCCCGAAAGAGGTAACCGTTATGTATAGTGAACCGTGGGTCTGCCGTGCTGGTGGAGGAGAGACACCCTTCCCAGACTTGCTGAAAATTAGGGTCCGTCGGGTACAACTCCTTGCATTGCTCAAACCCAATCACTTGCACAGACATATTCATTAAAAGACTATTTTTCCTACTGAGTGCGTCAACTACCTTGTTGAGAGTACCCGATTGATGACGAATCGTAAAAGTGTACTCTTGCAAGAAGCTGATCCACTTAGCGTGCCTCGCACTCAACTTATTTTGACTGTTTAAGTATTTCAGCGCCTCATGATCCGTGTACAAGACGAACTCCTTATAAATGAGATAATGCCTCTAGTAACGAAGGGCTTGTACGACGGCATAAAACTCGACATCATAAGTAGAGTACTGATGTCTTGCCTGAGTCAGCTTTTCACTAAAGAAAGCAATAGGTCTGTGGTTCTGACTCAGGACGGCGCCAATCCCAACTTTAGAGGCATCACATTCAACTTCAAAAACCGAGTTAAAATCAGGAAGTGCTAGAGCGGGGCACTAGTCATTTTCTCTTTGATGAGCGTGAAAGCCTTGCCCGCCGCCGAGGTCCAATGGAAGTTAGCACCCTTTAGACATTCTGTGATAGGGGTCATGAGGGTGCTAAAATTCCTAACAAAATGACGGTAGAAGGTAGCCAACCCATGGAAGCTACGGATCTCCCCTATAGTCCGTGGGGTAGGCCATTCTACAATCGCTAGGACTTTGGCGAGATCGGCCTTCACTCCATCAGACGACACAATAAAACCCAGGAACACCACGCTTGACGTCACGAATTCACACTTTTTGGCATTCACATAAAGTTTCTCTTTCCTCAAAATCTCTAAGACTTGATGCAAATGACTCAAATGATCAGACAAAGAGGAACTGTAAACCAAGATGTCGTCGAAATAAACAACGACAAATCGTCCGATACAAGGACACAACACTTGAGTCATCATGTTCATGAAAGTACTTGGAGCATTCGACAACCCAAAGGGCAGGACTAACCACTCGTACAGCCCATCACGTGTCTTGAATGCCGTTTTTCACTCATCCCCTTCCCGGATACGAACCTGGTGGTACCCGCTTTTTAAATCAATTTTCGAAAAAATGGAGGCACCGGCTATCATATCAAACATATCATCCAATCGGGGAATAGGAAAACAGTATTTGACGGTGATACGATTGATTGCTCGACTATCGACACACATTCGCATGGACCCATCTTTCTTTGGGGTGAGCAGGGCTGGTACTGCGCAAGGACTAACACTCTCACGAATGAAGCCCTTTTGCAATAGCTCTTGGACCTGTCTCAACAACTCAGCATGCTCTGATGGGTTGGTAAGTTTGGTAGACTCGACCCGGGGACAAACTCGATGGCATGCTGCACCACCCTCATCGAAGGTAGGCCATCGGGAAGGTCGGCTGGCATGATATCACGGAACTCTTCTATAAGGGGCGCGACTTCCGCGGGAACGGGCGGTGACATACTCATAACCGGTTTGGCCACCAGGGCATAGCAATAACCTTCCCCCTACAGTGACTCCAGGTCCGGTAGGATAGGCCCGCGAGCCGGGGAACTCGCTCGAGCTTATCTATGGTGGGAAAACCCGTCTCCTTGATAGGAAGTAGGATTATTTTATGCCCTTTGAAAACAAATGAGTATGTGTTCCTACGGCCATCGTGAATAGTTTTACAATCAAATTGCCAGGGACGTCCCAAAAGAATATGACAGGCACTCATAGGGGCCACGTCACACCACACTTGATCGTGATAATGCTCTCCCATTGAGAATCTGATTAGACATCGTTGGGTGATGGGTACTTCATTTCCCCTTTTGAACCACGCCATCTTGTATGGTTGAGCCAGTTTTTCCGTTTTCAAATTGAGGGTGGACACGGCATTTTCAGATTTCACAAGCTCCAGTGTCAATGATGACATCACTGTAATGAGATATTGCGAAAATATAAAGAGTGCATGCAAACACTTACAACAATGAATAAAAGAGACAATATCACAAGTCCACAAAGGGACAATACAAGCATAAGCCTTTAAGAAGGCAACAATATAAAAAGCCTCTTATTGAGAAGAGAGAGAGCTCTCAAGAATGGGAAATATACAAGGGGATCACCCCTATTTATACAAAAGGGAGAGGAGAGAAGAGGAGGCAAAATGCCTCAAAAGGGGAGCCCAAAAGGGGGCTCCCATGGAGTCGTTGGGAGCCCCCAACGGTCACATTTGTGACCGTTGGGGGCTCCAACGACTCTATGTTGGAGCCCCTTTTTGTTATTTAAAAAATACAAAAATTAAAAGGAAAAAAATAAAAAATAAAAATACATTTTAATGAAAACTGAAAATAGTTGTTTTCTAAAACAACTATGTGAAATTACAAAACTACCCCTATCGGGTATTTTGTAATATACAGAATATATATATATATATTAGATACATTTTAACACCCCCCCTCAAACTTTACGAGGAGATGACAGAAAGTTTGCCAAGAAGAAACATGAAGCGAGGAGCCGGAAGAGCTTTAGTGAAGAAGTCCGCCAACTGATATTCTGAAGTGACATACGGAAGAGCAATAGTTCCTCGCAAGAATTCGTCACGGACATAGTGGCAATCCATTTCGATATGTTTTGTACGCTCATGAAAAGTGTGATTGCTCGCAATATAGATGACACTCTTGTTGTCGCAACATAGCTTTGAGGCTTCGGTGATATCAACTCCCATGTCTTTAAGCAAACTGCGAAGCCATACAAGTTCCATTGTCGTGGTTGCCATAGCCCGGTACTCAGCTTCAGTGGATGATAGTGAAACTTTCTGCTGCTTCTTGCATCGCCAGGCAATCAAAGAGTCTCCTAGAAAAACACAAAAACCAGTAGTTGAGACTCGATCATTGGGATTACCCCCCAATCTGCATCAGTATAAGCAAGAAGATTCAAGGAAGAAGAAGAGGATAGAAATAGCCCTTTATTGATGGTATTCCGAATATAGCGGATGATTCGGAGAACAACACTCATATGCACAGTTGTAGGAGCATGCTGAAATTGGCTAACAGAGTGAATCACATGAGTGATGTCTGGTCTGGTGATGGTTAAATAGGTAAGAGACCCAATGAGTTGTCTGTAAGGTGTAGGATCTTCCAGAAGAACCCCATCCTCCAACCGCAATTTGGCATTAATAACCTCGGGAGTCTCTACTTTCTTATCATCGGAAATCCCAGACTTAGAACATATATCTGCAACAAGCTTCATCTATGACAAAATATATCCTCTAGGAGAATATGCAACTTCAATTCCAAGAAAATATCTGAGAAAACCTAAGTCAGACATATCAAAATTATTTTTTAACATATTTTTAACATTAATAATACTATTTTGATCATTCCCAGTGATAATCATATCATCAACATAAAGCAACAAAATTATGATACTAGAACCTGCATGTTTAACAAAAAGAGCAGTGTCAGTATAACAAGAATGAAATCCTAACTTTATCATGATATCACTGAAACGATCATACCAAGCCTTAGGAGCTTGTTTAAGGCCATATAATGTCTTCAAAAACCGAAGAGTTTGACCTTGCTTAATATTTATTCCGGGTGGCGGATCCATATAAACTTCTTCACTTAAACTTCCATTTAAAAAAGCATTTTTTACGTCAAGTTGATAAATAGGCCATTTTTTGGTTGATGCAACAGCTATTAAAGTCCTAACACTGGTCATTCGAGCTACGGGAGCGAATGTTTCTTCGTAATCAATGCCATATTCTTGGGAGTATCCCTTAGCAACTAATCTAGCTTTATATCATTCCAAAGAGCCATCGCTTTTAGTTTTAACTTTGAAGACCCAGCGACAACCAATAGGTTTTTTGTGTGAGGGTAGATTAACTATTTCCCAAGTATTGGCCTTTTTTAGCGCATTAAGTTCAACTTGCATTGCTTCAACCTAATGAGGTATAGATTTAGCTTGATTAAAGTGTGCCGGTTCAAAATAAGAGTGTAAGGTTATTAAACATGCCCGATAGTTGGGAGTTAAGGAATCATAGGATACAAACCTATTTGGGGGTATTGATATTCTAGAAGAATGCCTAACTTGTGGTTCCTCAGAAATTTGAGAGTATTTTTCGAGGGCACTAATAGGATTTTCTTGATTTTTTCTTGAGTAAACATTTATACTGGTATCGCTATCATGAACATTTATATTAGAATCACTATCATTTGAGGGTGTTATGTCAAGAGGGGATACCTCACGAGAATCATCAATGTTTTCAAGAAAATCTTCTTGTATGTCATCAATAAGATCATATAAGAATATATAGTCAATTTCATTTGTTTCTTCTAGTTTATCAAAACCATTTTCTTCTTCTAGAAATGTTACATCTTTTGAAATATATAATTTATCATTCTTAAAATCATAACATCTATACCCTTTTTTATTTTCACCATATCCTAGAAAAACACATTCAATTGCTTTTGGAGATAACTTATCTCTTTTGTGTGATAGGACAAAACATTTGCAACCAAAAATACGAAGACGATTGAAATCGGGTGAAAATTTAAAGAGTTTTTCATAGGGAGAAGCATTTTTTAACTTAGAAGAGGGCATTCTATTGATTAGATAGGTTGAGGTTAAGACGGCTACGGCCCAAAACTTCGTGAGATAAGTATTCGCCACCGGAATCGGATCTTAAAATAGATATGTTACTTTGAAATTGATTTTGAACATTTTTATGAAAATCTTTAAAGAAAGTAAATACTTCTGATTTATGACTAAGGAAATAAATCCAAACATACCGAGTAAAATCATCAATAAACGTAACATAATATGAATAACCCCCTTTAGACATAACCGGAGAAGGCCCCCAAACATCCGAATGCACCAATTCAAAAGGCCTTGATGAAAGAAAAGTTCTAGTTGGAAATGTAATAGACTTCATTTTTCCAAAAATGCAATCTTTGCAATTAATTTCTTTTTCCTTACAAAATTTGTTTCCAAAAGGAAAGAGATACATTTTGGAATAACTTGGATGACCAAGTCTTTTATGCCAAGTTTCCATGTTTTTTTCTTGGACATAAGAACAAAAAAAGTTTGTAGGGAGATCAAGATGGTCTATATAATAGAGGTCTCCCTTTCTATGGCCTTGCCCAATCCGTTTTCCGGACCGGAGATCCTGCACAAAGCAACCATTAGATGAGAAAGATATTTCACATCCATGGTCGGCAATTTGAGAAACCGAAAATAGGTTTAAATTTAGTTTAGGAACAACTCTAACTTTTGGAACACAAAAATTTTGTGAATCTTTAAAAGAGCCAATACTTGAAATTTTTAAAAAAGTTCCATCGGCCGTAGAGACACAAGAGTCCTTTGAATTGGTGCAAACATCAATAAGTGCATTTTCATGAGGGGTCATATGAAAAGAAGCTCCGGAGTCAAGGATCCAAGAATACGTACCGGGTGAAGATGATGAAGCAATAGCCGCACCCGATGTGGAAGAAGAAACTTTTAACATTTGTTGGAGAGCCATAGATATTTGTCCAAGAGTTTCTTTGATGTCATTGTTCTTGCCTTCATCTTCTTTGGTGGTGGTTTCTTCAGGAGAAGCCACTTTAGGCTTGAAGGTTCCAATAAGCTTAGGACAAGCGGGTCTAATGTGACCCGGCTCATTGCAATAATGACAAACAATCATTTTTCTTCCTCCATTGTAGTTTCCTTGTTTCCCAAAATGAGGAGGCTTATAGGTTCTAACATTATTACCCGGTTTGGATACGGCAAGGACTGTGAAAGTATCTCCAACAAGATACTAATATCAAGACCTTAATATTCTTGATATTGAACCCACCACGAAAGCACAATAAGAACACTTTAGAACACTTGTGCACAAAAATCCCAACCCACAAATAACTCACAAATGCACAAAGGCATAAAAACAATGGAATCAATTTATTGAGAACTTGGGCTTTGACTCAAAGCCATAAGAGAATACAAGGGGAGAGCCCCTATTTATAACAACCCAAAAGGGAGCCTTGGAGGGGCTCCACTCATAGACGTTGGAGCCCTTCCAACGGTCACAAATGTGACCGTTGGAGGGGCCCAACGTCTATTTGAGTGGGCCCCCCAAGGTTCCTTTAAGTACAAAAATAAAAGAAATAAAAATAAAGAAAAACTAAAAAGAAAAAGAAATTACAAACACATTCAAAAGGTGAATGTGCGTAAAATGGAAGAAAAGACGAAACTACCCCTATGACTAAATAATAAGAAATATATATATTTTATATATATAAAAAGTAGATACATATACATATATATTAATATATGTATATGTATTACCTTATATATATAAAATATATATATATTACATTAGGTGATAAGGTACATAATTTAACACCCCCCCTCAAACTTAGGGCAGGATGATCGAGAGTTTGCTAAGAAGAAAGTTGAAACGCGGAGCACACAAGGCTTTGGTGAAGAAATCCGCCAATTGATATTCGGACGTGACATATGGAAGGTCAATGATTCCCTTGAGGTACGCCTCTCGAACATAATGACAATCCATCTCTATGTGTTTGGTCCGCTCATGAAAGGTGTGATTTTTGGCGATATAAATCGCACTTTTGTTGTCACAGCAAAGCTTGGTAGGTCCTTCAATAGTGATTCCCATGTCTTCCAGCAATTGGTGAATCCAAACAATTTCCATGGTAGTAGTTGCCATGGCACGATATTCGGCTTCAGTTGATGATAGAGACACCTTTTGCTGCTTCTTGCATCTCCATGAGATTAATGAGTCTCCTAAGAAAACACAAAAACCAGTGGTGGAGTGACGGTTATTTGGGTCACCTCCCCAATCAGAGTCAGTATAAGCAATTAACCGTAACTCAGAAGAAGACAGAAAAACTCCCTTATTAATAGTGTGCTTTAGGTATCTTACGACACGTAAGATAGCACCCATGTGAACAGAAGTTGGTGCATGCTGAAACTGACTTGCCGTATGCACCGCATGAGAGATATCTGGTCTGGTGATACTTAAATACATCAATGATTCTACTAGTTGCCTGTAGGGAGTAGGATCAGAAAGAGGAACACTATCATCAATCTTCATTTTAGCTCCTACTATAGCAGGAGTTTCACAAAATTTATCATCTGTAATGCCTGACCTGTCAATAATCTCATATGCAAGCTTAGTTTGAGACAAAAAATATCCTCTATGAGAGTAAGCTACCTCAATACCCAAAAAATAAGTTAGAAAGCCTAAGTCAGACATTTCAAACTTATCCTTTAAAATGGATTTTATGCTTTTAATCCCTTTAGAATCACTCCCAGTAATAAGCATGTCATCCACATATAGTAACAGAATAACAATCCCTGCATTAGACTTTCTAACAAACAAAGCAGTATCAGTAAAGCATGAGGAAAAACCATTATCTAACATCACGGAGTTAAACCTATCATACCAAGCTTTGGGAGCTTGTTTTAAACCATAAAGTGCTTTCCGAAGACGAAGCACTTTTCCTTTAGGATACTCCATTCCAGGAGGAGCATCCATATATACTTCTTCGTTTAGATCTCCGTTTAAAAACGCATTTTTAACATCCATTTGATAGATGTTCCATTTATTTATTAAAGCAACGATTATAAGACATCGGACGGTGACCATCCGAGCAACGGGGGCAAAAGTCTCCTCATAATCAATCCCATATTTTTGACCATATCCTTTTGCAACTAAGCGGGCCTTATATCTCTCAAGAGCCCCATCACTCTTAGTTTTGACTTTAAATACCCATCTACACCCTATTGCTTTCTTATCTTTAGGAAGGTCTTGAAACTCCCAGGTTTTTGCTTTCTTTAGGGCTTCAAGTTCATTATTCATAGCAATTATCCATTCCGGGTATTTTCGTGCTTCCTCGAAATCCCTAGGTTCTATGTACGAGTGAATGGCGCTTAGACAGGTTCTATATTTTGGTGAAAAGGACTCATATGAGATGAACCTAGAAGGGGGTTTTCTTGATCTTTCGGTCCTACGAAGATTTCCTTCACTTGAAGGGGTAGACTCACTATCATATCTTTCGAGGGCACTTCTAAAAGTACTCCTATCTCTATGAGAGTAGGTAATAGGATCTCTATGTGGTTCTTCATTAATGGGTTGATCAGTATGAGTTTCATCATTTTGATTTGTTTCATCATCGCTAGTATCATCATCTTCAGTTAACAAATCAAACAAAAAAGAATAGTTTATATTCTCGTTATTAGTTTCAAGTTTTTCGAAACCACTAACATTTTCCAAGAAGCTTACATTTCTGGAAACATAAAGTTTATCACTCTTAACATCATAACAGCGAAAGCTTTTATGAGTTTCAGAGTAACCAAGAAAGGCACAAGGAATGGCCTTAGGGGAGAGTTTGTCATTTTTATCAGTAAGGACAAAACATTTACAACCAAAAACCCTTAACCTGCTATAATCAGGTTCTTTTCCGTATAATTTTTCAAACGGGGAAATCTTGTTCAAGTTCTTAGATGGAAGTCTATTTATGAGATAGACAGAAGTAAGAGCGGCCTCCGCCCAAAGTTTTTTCGGTATATTTTGAGAAATGAGCAAAGTTCGTGTGGTTTCAATAATATGCCTATGTTTCCGTTCAGCCAACCCATTTTGTTGGGGGGGTTTAGGACAAGACTTTTGATGGAGATATCCATAGTTTTCAAGATAGCTTTTAAATTCATTGGAAAGGTATTCGCCACCCGAATCGGTTCTAAAAATTTTTAAATTTCCATTGAATTGATTTAAAACCATCATATGAAATGTTTTAAAAGTTGAAAAGACTTCATATTTATGTTTAAGAAAAAATATCCAACTAAACCTAGTGAAATCATCCACAAATATAACATAGTAAGAAAAGCCTCCCTTGGATATAACCGGAGCTGGACCTCATACATCGGAGTGAACGATTTCAAAAGGTTTTGTTGTAAACATGGATCTTTGAGGAAAAGGAAGACTTCTCATTTTTCCAAGAATACATTCATTACAAACAAAATTTTCATTACAAAGATGCTTAATAAAAGGCAAATAAGAGATTTTAACAATGTTGGGATGACCCAATCTCTTATGCCATACATGAATATCTTTGTTTTGAGCAACATTACAAAATTGATTCTTGGGAATTTTAAGAAAATCAACATAGTAGAGGTCTCCTCTCCTAGCGCCTTCCCCAATCAATTTTCCGGACTGGCGATCCTGTATCCAACATTTATTAGAAGAGAATTTTATATCGCAACCATAGTCCGAGAGTTGAGAAACGGAAAGTAAATTTAAGTTTAGTTTTGGAATAAGCCGAATTTTTGGAATAAAGAAGTCTTGTTTTTCAAAATTGCCCATTCCTTTAATTTCAAGAGGGGTTCCGTCCGCGGTTGAGACAAAAGATGGAAGACGATTTTCAGAATAATTAGAAAGGAAACAATGATTTGGAGTCATATGAAACGAAGCACCAGAATCAAGTAGCCAAGATGTCTTACCAAGAGAAGAAGAAGAGAGGTTGAAGAGCATCCATAATTTGATGAAGCGAAAGAGGTTCATTTGATGTTGAAGGCCGTTCCTCCGATTGGGATGCTAAAGCCGCGGCGAGGAATTTCTTCCATTTGAGACAATTGGGTTTGATATGTCCCGGTTCTTTACAAAAATGACAAGTTAATTTGCTGTAATCTCTCTTGCCATATCGATCATTTTGCCCTTGATTTTTGAAATGAGGCGGTTTGTAGGTCTTCAAATTATTACCGGGTCTTGACACGGCATTGACCCCTTCATAGTCATTCTGAGAAGGTGTAGCAAGAATGCTTGGGTTATTTTTACTAATCCCCATACGTGTTTCTTCACCACTTAGCTTGGTGATGACATCTTCAATAGATGGGGAGGTAAAAGCCGATAGAAGGGAGGACCGAATTTGCTCAAATTCGGGTCTAAGACCATTTAGGAAGTTGAAGAACTGATCTTCCTCTAGTTGTTTGTGCCTTAATTCAATAGCTTCTCCGCTCCATTTTGGTTCGAGCATGGCAAGCTCGTCCCAAATAGATGATAATTCGGCAAAATATTCCCGAATAGATAAATCATTTTGTTGAAGAGTCAAGGCTTTCTTTTGAAGGTAGTATTTGTGAGACAAATCCCTTGACGTATACATTTTTTCAAGGTATAACCAAGCTTCAGAGGCCCTTTTAAACTTGATGATGTTGGCATTGATCTTGGTTTCTACGGACGAAAAAATCCAAGACAATATTTTAAAGTTCTTCATTTCCCACTCATCATGCTTTTTGGAGTATTTTTCTAAGGCCTTTTGTCTATCTTCTCCTTCAAGAATTTTAATTTCCCCTTTCTCTATAATAGAAAGCTTGGGTTCGGGTTCCGATATGGAACCTTGAACATAACCCCAAAGACCTTTCCCTTTGATATGGGCTTCCATGTTGCCGGCCCAAACATGGTAGTTCGAACCACTAAGTTTAAAACCGAGGGAGAAGTGGGAGTCTTTTTCACCCATTATGGAGAGGAGAAGATGGAAAATAAAGCGTACCTTAATGGATTTTCAACCTTTTCTTGACAAAAGTTGCTTCTAAAATATTGCCCGGAGCAAATGCTTTACTCAAAAACTTCACTAGCTTGAGGGCACGATTTTCGAGGTGCTTCACAAGAGGCGAGATACACGATCTTCTTTCTTCCAACGAGACTCTGATACCATGTGAAAGTATCTCCAACAAGATACTAATATCAAGACCTTAATATTCTTGATATTGAACCCACCACGAAAGCACAATAAGAACACTTTAGAACACTTGTGCACAAAAAGCACAACCCACAAATAACTCACAAATGCACAAAGGCATAAAAACAATGGAATCAATTTATTGAGAACTTGGGCTTTGACTCAAAGCCATAAGAGAATACAAGGGGAGAGCCCCTATTTATAACAACCCAAAAGGGAGCCTTGGAGGGGCTCCACTCATAGACGTTGGAGCCCCTCCAACGGTCACAAATGTGACCGTTGGAGGGGCCCAACGTCTATTTGAGTGGGCCCCCCAAGGTTCCTTTAAGTACAAAAATAAAAGAAATAAAAATAAAGAAAAAGAAAAACTAAAAAGAAAAAGAAATTACAAACACATTCAAAAGGTGAATGTGCGTAAAATGGAAGAAAAGACGAAACTACCCCTATGACTAAATAATAAGAAATATATATATTTTATATATATAAAAAGTAGATACATATACATATATATTAATATATGTATATGTATTACCTTATATATATAAAATATATATATATTACATTAGGTGATAAGGTACATAATTTAACAAGGACTTCATCAACATGCTTACTCATGCCAAGCCTTGTCTCCTCTTGAGTGATTTCGGCAATAGCATCCTCAATAGGAGGAAAAATAGATCTATGGAGAAGTGAAGATCTCACTTGCTCAAATTCGGGACGTAGCCCAAAAAGGAATTGAAACAATCGCTCTTGTTCTATTTGTTTTTGCCTTAAATCAATATCTTCCATAGAAACCCATTTTGGCTCCAAAAGAGCCAATTCATCCCATAGTGGGTTTAAAGCACTATAATAGTCTTGAATGCTAGAATCACCTTGCTTGGTGGTTCTAATCTTTTCTTGCAAGAAGTATGCTCTTGCAAGATCCTTTTGGGTATACATACCCTTCATAAAGGACCAAGCCTCATTGGCTCTACGAAATTTAGCTATATTAGCACATACCTTAAGCTCCACATTATTCATAAACCACGCAAGGATTTTTGCGTGATTGCTTTCCCAATCTTCCACTTCCTTTTGATGACTTTCAATGGTCTTGAGGCGAGCATCTCCTTCAAGAGCCTTTTCTTGACCTTCTTCAATCTTCGTGAGTATAAGCTTAGGTTCCGGAACGGAACCCATGACAAAACCCCAAAGCTTCTTCCCTTTGAGATTATTTTCCATTGCCGATGCCCACATCATATAATTCTTTCCATTGAGCTTGAAAGAAAGGTCAATCTTTGTCTCCATGATGTTGCCAAGAAGTAAGAAGATATCTACTAGATATGAAAAACACGAACCACACCTTTCCTTCAAGAATCGAGTGGCTATGATACCATGTAATGAGATATTGCGGAAATATAAAGAGTGCATGCAAACACTTACAACAATGAATAAAAGAGATAATATCACAAGTCCACAAAGGGACAATACAAGCATAAGCCTTTAAGAAGGCAACAATATAAAAAGCCTCTTATTGAGAAGAGAGAGAGCTCTCAAGAATGGGAAATATACAAGGGGATCACCCCTATTTATACAAAAGGGAGAGGAGAGAAGAGGAGGCAAAATGCCTCAAAAGGGGAGCCCAAAAGGGGGCTCCCATGGAGTCGTTGGGAGCCCCCAACGGTCACATTTGTGACCGTTGGGGGCTCCAACGACTCTATGTTGGAGCCCCTTTTTTTTATTTAAAAAATACAAAAATTAAAAGGAAAAAAATAAAAAAGAAAAATACATTTTAATGAAAACTGAAAATAGTTGTTTTCTAAAACAATTATGTGAAATTACAAAACTACCCCTATCGGGTATTTTGTAATATACAGAATATATATATATATATATATATTAGATACATTTTAACAATCACATATATGGCTCTCACAATTGCACCTTGTTCTAAAGATATTATTCCACAACCATTTTGCGGGGGCCGACTCTCGGGGTGCGGTTAAAACATGACGGATGGATAGTAAATTCTCGATGTTACCATCAAACTCTATGACTTTCCCTTCATCCTCCCCTTCAACAGGCGATTCACTTCCACTCTCGCTGGCTGACTCGGTTTCGGCCACAGGTTCGGTGTAGTGGGCGTTCTTGGTCACGGTGGGACACTTTGAGGCCACATGTCCTAACTCTTGACATCTAAAACAACAGATGGTAGACTCAACAGGCTTGGACTTAGATCGAGTATGGTAGGCTGGTCCAGACTGGTCAGGCTTATTGGGATCTACTCTTGGGGCAAACCTTGAGTCTTCCTTTTTTGGGGAGCTTGCTCCCCTGGTTGGGAAACTCGATTTAGGTCGACTGAATTGATCACTCCGGGAAACCCTGTATTTCTGCCAGCCTCCTTTTCAGTTTTTCTTCCACATTCATGGCGTAACTGCTGGCCTAATCTAATGACTCTACTGTGACACAACTAAAGTCGTCAGAAATAACAGGACGGAGACCAGAGATATTCCTCGTGACCTGTTGTCAGGCGGTCTCCTCAATCTGCCCTCGCAGGGATAGGCAGTGGAACTCGGCAGTGTACTCCGCCACGATATGAGTTCCTTGACGCAGGGTCAGGTACTCCTTATAAGCTCTCTCAGTGTGGTCCGATGGCAGGAACTTGGCTTGCATCAGTCTCTGCATCTCCTCTCATGTTTGCACACGCTCTTGCCCCTGCCTCTCCCTCGATCTTTGTAGCTCAACCCACCATGTCTGTGTTAGGCTCCTCAATTAAGTGGACGCTAGAGAGACATGACGGTGTTCTGCCACAGAGTGATAATCAAAGAAGAACTGCACGGCATATGCCCAGTCGAAGAACTGTTCTGCATCAAATCGTCCTGCAAACTTTGGAAGGTCCAGCTTCACCTCGTAGGTGGTGGGGTGCTCCGACATCCTTTGATGACAATGTTCCACCATTCCTGCAGGGTACTCGTTCCAGAACGTCTCATCATCTAGCATGGTGGCGTCATCACCTTCACTGTCCTGATCGGTTGGTAGCTGGTGCTGACGGACTCAATTGCCATGTGGTCGGCGCTCAAGTCGCGCTGGCCCCTGCGGAACCTGTATAGGCGCTGCTGGAGGTTGTCGCGGTCTGGCCCGAACTTGGGTTGGAGCCAGTTGCGGCCGCCGTTGAGGCATCGGTAAAGAAGGAGGTCCTGTCAACGGGGGAAGGACGGGTCGGATAACCGGTTCAGGGTTGGTAGGAGTGGGGTAGGATGGGTTTGGATTAGGAGTTGGGTTGTGGTAGAAGTATTGGGTCGGGTTCGGGACAGGGCTCTGGGCCGGGAATGGGGTTGTGGTTTGGGTTAGATTCGGGTTTTGGTACGAGTACTGGGTATGGTGGGGAAAGTAATGGGACGTTTCTCCCAATTGGATCTGGATCGGGTCTAAACCTAGATTATTCGTCGGATCCCAGAATTGGTTAGGTGGGATCATGGATCGAGTTGTGGGGAACAAAGGTCTGGCTGAAACTCGATCTATGATCCATAACATTATGGGTCTGGTTTTGACCCTGCTCAAAATAGAACGGGAGCTCTGTCCGGGTCCAATGCAGGCCTGGGTCGGTATCGGGTCTCATATTAGAGTCAAAATGATTGGGTCGGGCCAGATTCGGGATAAATCTCGAACTGGCACGATTGGGTAGGCTGGGTGATGAGGTTTGAGGCTCGAACCCGCTCCCTGGAACCCAAAGGACGGTCCCCGGGACCTAGGTCTGGGCCCTGTTGTACCTTGCTCCGGGCCAGACCCTGGGAGGTTCGGACCGGCCCATATGGTGGCACCTCCCCTGGCTCGCTGATGGGCTTCAATCGAGCCCCCACGAGCGGGTTCAAGGGTGGGGGTGGAAACTGTTAGAAAGTGAGTTGGAATACATTGGGTTCAATAATGAACCCATACTTATGCACGTGAAGTGCAAATATACCCATTAAAGGGAAACAACACAAGCACATAATGTGCTAACCCATAAAACCCATAAAAAGGGAAAAATATGACATAAAGTCATGAGTTGCATATTATTGAAGAAACAATGGACAAGGGGTAAAAACCCCATTACAATGGAGCATAAGCTCCCTCAAGAAGTAAGAAATACAAAGGGGAGAGCCCCTATTTATAACAACAAAAAGGAGCCTTGGAGGGGCTCCACTCATAGACGTTGGAGCCCCTCCAACGGTCACAAATGTGACCGTTGGAAGGGGCCCAACGTCTATTTGAGTGGGCCCCCCAAGGTACCTTTTGGTACTTGAGAAAAAAGAAATAAAAAATAAAAGAAAAAGAAAAATAAAATAAATTACAATCACATTCATAAAGTGAATGTGCGTAAAATAGAGGAAAAGACTAAAATACCCCTACGGCTAAACAAAAGGAAAATATATATTTTATATATATAAATAGGAGGATACATATACATATATACCATATATGTATATGTATCATCTTTTATATATATAAAATATATCTAATTACAACAATTGATGGGTACATTTTAACACCCCCCTCAAGCTTTGCAGGGAAACGAAAAGATTGAAAAAAAAAGGGCAAAACTCCACGAGGCTTCGGCGACTCCAAGAGGCTTCGGCAAGGATGCAATGAAACTTGAAATAGCCTTCCTCCAATTGTCTTCAAATGATGAACCCATTTCCCGAACCATCCAGGGTACTTCCCTTTGTCCTATCTCCAAGATCCTGAGAAAAGAAACCAACAAAGAACAAGTAAACAATATCTTTGCACTTTACTCAAACAGGAACATTCCTAACAAGGTGCAAAATTTATGCATAATATGATAGTTACTTTAGTATGAAACGAAAAATTTAGAAAACCAAAGTTTCTAAATCATACATTATGTTAAAACAAAATGAGCGGAAGCAAATTATGCAAAAATTGCAAGAATGCATAATGCATTCATAAGGTCCACCATTGGACAAATATAACCCCATAATGGGGAATAACAAAATGATCCACTAAGGGATACCACAAGAAGCCTACGAAGAGGCATAACATACATATGCTTTATTGAATGAGAGCCCAAAAAAGGCCATAAAGAGCATATGCATATACGAATCATTATATGAATTAATACTCAAAGAACTAACACATGCTTCAAACATGTAGTGAAGTTCCAAATAAGAGAAACGAAGTCTCCAAGCATACTTTAGGCAAAATAAACCCAAGAGTTCACAAGGTTTTTTTTTTTTTTTTTAAACATTTATGAAAGTCACACTTAATTGAAAAACATTTTACATATAAGGGTGGCAAAAACCATAAACACTTAATATATAGATTAAATGCTAAGAAATCAACTTGATATGTATATCAAAAAGATGATTTACTTGAAAAACACAAGTCATGAATGGAATTTTGCAAATTTCAATAATAGTTTATTCATTACAAACAACCTCCTCATTAGTCCTCAAAAACCCATAAATCAAGTGTATAAGCTACTAGATCAAGAATATAAAGTCATTAAAGGTCAAAGACACACACAAAGGTGTGTAAAAGAACCTCTTGTCTACATATAATAATACTTGAAATAAGTGCATCTACGACAAGAACAAGAGAATACATGCCAACATGGACTAAAAAGTATCTCTTGTCTACGTAAAAAATACACTTAAAACCAAGTATGTTCAGCTACTAGAACAAGAGTAATAAGCCAACTATGGGCTAAAAACATAATACATCTCTTGTCTACATATGATAGCACTTGAAATGAGTGAAATAAGCCAACCATGGGCATACATCTTAAGGGACTAGAACAAGGACACAAACGCCAACATAGGCTAAAAATCACACACCATGGTGTGAATCAACGTGCCTTGTCTACATATAAAAATACTCAAGACAAGTGTGTTCAGCTACTAGACCAAGAGAGCAAAAGCCAACAAAGGGCTAAAAACACACGAATGTGTAATAAAATTCTTGTCTACATATGATGACACTTAGATAATGGGCATAAAAGGAAAAGACTTTTGAGGCAATAAACTTGTAATGAAAATAAACCTCGAATGAAACAATATTCTTTTTTAAAAAAGAATACTCATAATAACATTTTAGAATAAATCCAAGTAAAACGTATCTTCAACAAGATACTACAACCGATAAAATAATATTCTTTAGAACAAA
This sequence comes from Nuphar pumila, assembly GCF_984573655.1. Taxonomy (NCBI): domain Eukaryota; kingdom Viridiplantae; phylum Streptophyta; class Magnoliopsida; order Nymphaeales; family Nymphaeaceae; genus Nuphar; species Nuphar pumila. Next base: position 9,237,861 of record NC_143263.1, on the reverse strand, counting down.
TGTGTGAACATACACACCAAGAACACTTGTGAAAAAACACAAGAACACATGTGCACAACGAGCACAACATACGGAATCACAAATGTGCAAAGGCACTCATAAGATTCATAAACAAATAAAAGGTTGGGCTATAATCCCAAAACATCTTGATTTTAAATGTACCTTAAAGCATTTAAGGTTTCAAATACCATATGTCCATCACATTTACATAGAAGCATCCATAATATCAATGGCACAAGAGAAAAGATTAGTGACACACTCATAATTAGAGATCAAATAACAAATCATTTTAGAGTCCCAAGGTGCCCATAACTCACCTCAACAACCATCTATAATATGGAAGGTGGACAATCTAAAAATGATACAACACGAGGTGCCCATAACTCACCTCGACAAACATCTCTAATATAACAATACTAAGGCCAAATAAATGATGCATTAAATAACATGTGATGGACAAACATAAATGCCACAAAAGGGCAATAAACACATAAGGAATCGTTTTCCAAATAAAAGTTTTTACAAAGAGGACCGATTAACAAATTGAATCAAAGGTCCAATATAATCCATCAAAATAATTTTGCATAAACACGAATTATGCTTAATCTTCAAAAGAAGTCTTGTACACCAAAAAAGGCTTACATAACATAAAATATTAAGCAACATCATGTGTATGAACTGATTTGGAACAAACAAGTCTTAACTATGAAAGACATAAGGTGCAATTAAACGGTGAAGTTGGTGAAGTTCAAAAAATAACAAACTTAGGCCAATATAGGCATTCTTAAAGATGGTGAAGTTCGAAAAACTTATGAAATCTACTATTGCAACTTAAAAATGATAAACAATCATGAAATCTTCATAAAAGAGTATATACTCACAAGAAGATTATAAGGACCAAAAGGCTCCTTAAGGAGAGTTTGAACAAAAAACATATACAACTCCCAAAGAAGGAGAAAACTCCATTAAAGTGGAAGAAATCCCAACAAAATAGATTCATTAACAAAACCTTATGATAAATAAGATTGTACTATGGCTTAAATAAAAAGTAAACATTTATTGAGGAAAAATTTAACACTCTTAAGTTTTATCAAAAAACATGTCTTAATAGATTATTACCTACTCCTAATGAAATAAGTACACAATAAACATTAGTGAAGACCATAACTTTTGTAATGAAATATGCGGAAAAGCAAAAGAGTGCATTAAGCACTTACAACATTCACTAATGAAAAAGGGCAAACACCAAAACCCACAAGAGACAATCACAACATAAAAATATAAATGTCTCTTATTGAAAAGAGAGAGAACTCTCTAAATGTTGAAAACATCCTTAAGAGTGTAAAGATGGAAAGAAAATCACCATATTCCATAAGACCATTTTAAAACTTAATTCAACCGGTATTATAAAAAAAAAACTTTCTTAATTAAATGTTGCTCATATAGAACGGACACATAATATGGAATTTTTCATATATGCCAAACATTTTTCAAAAAAACTACATTTCACAAGCATTTTAATCTTAACATACCTTTCTTTAAAGACTAAACATTCATATAAAGGTATTTTCATAAATAAGGTTAGGTTTAAAAATGTAAATTCAAAGTTCCAACAGTCATAAATTTTTACCGACCCATTAAAGCAAGTTTTGAGCAATCATATATCTAATTTTTCGCCAAACAAGTTATCATTTAAAGTTTTTCAAAGAAAAACATACGAAAACGATTCAATGGAGTAGCAAGTAACTCAAAAAAGACATAATGACAAAAAGCACACATAAAGAAAAGAACACATTACATTCTTCATACAATACTCAAAGAAGTAGAATGCATACCGAATAACAATAAGAAAGACAATAGAGAGAAACGAATACTTCACCATTTTTCTTTAACAAATTCTTGAATACCACGCTTCCCGATGCACCAAAGAGCAACTCGATCTCAACCTTGCTCTGATACCATGTTAGAAAGTGAGTTGGAATACATTGGGTTCAATAATGAACCCATACTTATGCACGTGAAGTGCAAATATACCCATTAAAGGGAAACAACACAAGCACATAATGTGCTAACCCATAAAACCCATAAAAAGGGAAAAATATGACATAAAGTCATAAGTTGCATATTATTGAAGAAACAATGGACAAGGGGTAAAAACCCCATTACAATGGAGCATAAGCTCCCTCAAGAAGTAAGAAATACAAAGGGGAGAGCCCCTATTTATAACAACAAAAAGGAGCCTTGGAGGGGCTCCACTCATAGACGTTGGAGCCCCTCCAACGGTCACAAATGTGACCGTTGGAAGGGACCCAACGTCTATTTGAGTGGGCCCCCCAAGGTACCTTTTGGTACTTGAGAAAAAAGAAATAAAAAATAAAAGAAAAAGAAAAATAAAATAAATTACAATCACATTCATAAAGTGAATGTGCGTAAAATAGAGGAAAAGACTAAAATACCCCTACGGCTAAACAAAAGGAAAATATATATTTTATATATATAAATAGGAGGATACATATACATATATACCATATATGTATATGTATCATCTTTTATATATATAAAATATATCTAATTACAACAATTGATGGGTACATTTTAACAGAAACTCAGCCCCATCTCCCGCCACCGGAGCAGTACCCGCAGCTCAACCCAATGTCGGGTTTGGGTCCCGCCGGCCATTTCTGGCTTACGGAACTTTTACCGCAGACTGAGGCCAAGACTGCGCGCTCACGCCGACGATGGGAGACCCCTCAATGACCCCCTGTCCCGGCGGGTAAGCACTACAAGTCTGATTAATCGCTGCTATGTGGACAGAGGCCAGAAATGGTACCGTCTGCTGGAGGGTCGCGCGGCCGGCATCCCTGTGCAGGCCCGCCTCAATGCAATCTAATCGCACAACAGGTAGGTGGGAGTTCAGTTGACCTGGGTTGATCGCCATTGCACCCGTGAAACCAGCGGCATCCTGTGACAGGAGGGTTCTCGCTTGGGTGTATGCGGTGGACGCTGAGTCAGGGTCGTCGCCTAATCCAACGCTCCCTTTCAGCCTGGCTGTTGCGTGCGCCTCCACTGACGATTCGAGGACCACGATCCGGCCTTCTATTCCATCCAGCCTGTTTGACATTCCCGCCACATCCTTACTTACGCGCAACATATTCTCGTGGATCTTCGTCATCATATCAATCATGCGCATCATGGGATCCTCGTTGCCTGTCTCCGATCCCTCTCATTCTTTTCCACTCGCAGGATCGTCCCTTGCTTCCTGCATCATGTCGCCGACCAAGGAGCAGGGTCTCGGCTTTGATACCACTTTGATGCAGCGGAGATCGGAAACCAGATGCACTTGGGTGCCAACTTTAGGTGCACGACCACCTAGAGCATCCAACGCGTAAAAGTGAATAAACAAAGGAACAAAATAAAGAAGAAAGTGCTCTGGCTATCCGATATACGTAATCAATTATTGAAATTGTGCACAGGAAGGGAAACAACAGGAAACGGATAACTGCTGCAGAAAACCATGACAGAGAAAAGAAAAAAAATGAATAATCAATCTTCGAACTGTCTACGTAACCCTAAGACTCGGGTATTTGTAGGCTGAGCGATGGATCTGGTGTTAGAAAGTGACTTGGAATACCTTGGGTTCAATAATAAACCCATACTTATGCACGTAAAGTGCAAATATACCCATTAAAGGGAAACAACACACACATAATGTGCCAATACATAAAACCCATAAAAAGGGAAAAATATGACTTAAAGTCATAAGTTACATATCATTGAAGAATAATGGAGAAGGGGTGAAAACCCCATTACAATGGAGCATAAGCTCCCTCAAGAATACGAAATACAAAGGGGAAATCCCCTTTTTATAAGCATGAAAAGGGACCACCTTGGGGGCTCCACTCATAGACGTTGGAGAGCCCCCAACGGTCACATTTGTGACCGTTGGGGGCTCCCAACGTCACTTTTGGGAGGCCCTCAATGTGGTACGAAACCCAAAAATATAAAAAACAAAAATTACAATGCATATTCCAATTGGAATATGCGTAAAATGCTAATTTACAAGAATACCCTTGAGGGTATTTTAGGAAGATAAAATATATATATTTATATATATATATATAAATAGAGATATGTATATATATATGTATACGTATCTTTATATATATATATATAAATATATATATATATATACATTTAAGGATCAACATATTTTAACACCCCCCCTCAATCTTTGCGGGGAAACGAAAAGATTGAACAAAGGGCAAGACTCCAAGAGGCTCCGGCAAGGATGCAATGGAACTTGAAAAGGCCTTCCTCCTATTGTCTTCAAATTTCCTGAACTATCCAGGGTACTTCTCTTTGTCCTATCTCCAAGATCCTGTGAAATAACAACAAAGAAACAAGTAAAACAAATCTTTGTACTTTTATTCAAATGGAACATTTCTAACTAGCACAGGTTAGAAGAGATGCAAATTATGCAAAAATGACCCCAAAGTTTCAAAATCATATATCATGTTTAAAACAAAATGAGCGGAAGCAAATTATGCAGAAATAAATTGCAAGAATGCATAATGCATTCATAAGGTCCAACGTTGGACAAATATAACCCCATAATGGGGAATAACAAAATGGTCCACTAAGGGACACCACAATAAGCCTACGAAGAGGCATGATATACATAAACATTATTGAATGAGGGCCCAAAAAGGCCATAAAGAGCATATGCATATACTTATCATGAAATGAATTAATACTCAAAGAACTCATTAATGAACATGCTTCAAACATGTAATGAAGTGCCAAACAAGAGAAACAAAGTCTCCAAGCATACTTTAGGCAAAATAAACCCAAGAGTTCACAAGGTTTTAAAATCATTTATGAAAGACATACTTAATACACATTTTGCATATAAAGGGTGCCATAAGCACTTAATATATAGATTAAATGCTAAGAAATCAACTTGATATGCATATCAAAAATATGATTTGCTTGAAAAACACAAGTCATGAATGAAATTTTGCAAATTTTAACAATAGTTTATCCATTACAAACATCTTCCTCATTAGTCCTCCAAAACCCATAAATCAAGTGTATAAGCTACTAGATCAAGAATATAAAGTCATTAAAGGCCAAAGACACACACAAAGGTGTGTAAAAGAACCTCTTGTCTACATATAATAATACTTGAAATAAGTGCATCTACGACAAGAACAAGAGAATACATGCCAACATGGACTAAAAAGTATCTCTTGTCTACGTAAAAAATACACTTAAAACCAAGTATGTTCAGCTACTAGAACAAGAGTAATAAGCCAACTATGGGCTAAAAACATAATACATCTCTTGTCTACATATGATAGCACTTGAAATGAGTGAAATAAGCCAACCATGGGCATACATCTTAAGGGACTAGAACAAGGACACAAACGCCAACATAGGCTAAAAATCACACACCATGGTGTGAATCAACGTGCCTTGTCTACATATAAAAACACTCAAGACAAGTGTGTTCAGCTACTAGACCAAGAGAGCAAAAGCCAACAAAGGGCTAAAAACACACGAAGGTGTAATAAAATTCTTGTCTACATATGATGACACTTAGATAATGGGCATTCAAGGAAAAGACTTTTGAGACAATAAACTTGTAATGAAAATAAACCTCGAATGAAACAATATTCTTTTTAAAACATGAATACTCATAACAATAACATTTTTGGAATAAATGCATGTAAAAGTATCTTCAACAAGATGATAAAATAATATTCTTTAGAACAAATGTGTGAACATACACACACCAAGAACACTTGTGAAAAAACACAAGAACACATGTGCACAATAAGCACAACATACGGAATCACAAATGTGCAAATGCACTCATAAGATTCATAAATAAAAGGTTGGGCTATAATCCCAAAACACCTTGATTTTAAATATACCTTAAAGCATTTAAGGTTTCAAACACCATATGTCCATCACATTTACATAGAAGCATTCATAATATCAATGGCCACAAGAGAAAAAATGAGTGACACACTCATAATTAGAGATCAAATAACAACTCATTTTAGAGTCCCAAGGTGCCCATAACTCACCTCAACAACCATCTATAATATGGAAGGTGGACAATCTAAAATGATACAACACGAGGTGCCCATAACTCACCTCGACAAACATCTTAATATGACAATAATAAGGCCAAATAAATGATGCATTAGATAACATGTGATGGACAAATATAAATGCCACAAAAGGGCAATAAACACATAAGGAATCATTTTCCAAAAAGTTTTTACAAAGAGGACCAATTAACAAATTGAATCAAAGGTCCAATATAATCCATCAAAAACAATTTTGCATAAACACGAATTATGCCTAATCTTTAAAAGAAGTCTTGTATCAAAAAGACCACAACATAAAGAATTCATCAAGACAATCAAGCTTTTAACCAAAGAAATCATAAGAACCGTAATGGTTCACAAAGAAGGCTTTAACACAATACTCAAGGAAAAAGTACTTGAAAATTTATAGATTTGGGATTAAATCCCATACAACAAGTTTTAAATATTCTTTGATTGAGATGAGATATGCGGAAGCGTACAAAGTGCTATAAGCACTTACAATGATTTAAAAAGGACTCAATATCTAAATTCATTATGTTTTTCACAATAAGAAATGTGCATAAAGGCTCCATAATGCAAAAATGTCTACGAAGAGACAACACACATGTAAGCACACAAGGCTTTATAAAAGATGTGCACGAAAGCACTCATATAATACTTGAACAAATACACACCAAGGTGTAAACAAACATGCACTAAGGCATGTATATCATAAAAAAGAGGGAATGCATACAAGCGCAAATATTTTGAGAAGCAAATGTGCACAAAATACAAAAATACACAAAAGTGAGCAAGTATGCACTTTATAAAAAGAGCAATGCTTGAAATTCTCAAGTTTTAATTATGTAATTACATGTTTGACAAGTGCAATTGAGGACAACTAAAACTATATTATGGCCAATGTAGGCATTTTTAAAGATATTATTAAGAGATTTCGAAACCTTATGAAAAATACAAACCAACAAGTTTATAAGGATGAAAAATGAAATCATTTATACCAAAAAAGGATGCAATAGATGAACTATGCATTCTATGTGGGAAATTCCCTTTTAAAAACAATCTTTCTTAATGGTTTATCATAAATACAACAACAACAACAACTACGCCTTCATCCCAAAACAATTGGGGTCAGCGATATGAACCAAAAAAGAAATTCATTTTGGGTCTTCCACATGAATCCTTTTCCTCCAATCATTTCTATCCAACGCCATGTTCTCGGTGAGGTTCAAAGCATTCATATCCTTTCCTATCATCTCCATCCAAGTCTTCCTAGGCCTACCCTGACCTCTTTTAACTAATATATTTTCCCATTTCTCCAACCTTCTAACTGGAGCATCATTAGGCCTTCGCCGAATATGTCCAAACCACCGTAAACGATTCTCTCGCATCTTATTTTCAATGGGTGCAACACCTACCTTCTTACGTATCTCTTCGTTCCGAATCTTATCTTTTATTGTATTTCCACACATCCATCTAAGCATCTGCATCTCAGCTACACTCATTTTTTGAATATGATGTCTCTTGGCAGCCCAACATTCCGTACCATATAGTAAAGCGGGTCTAATAGTCGTCCTATAAAACTTTCCCTTCAACCGCAATGGCATTCTACGATCGCACAGCACTCCAGTAGCACTTTTCCATTTCATCCACCCAACCTTTATCCTATGATTTACATCTCCATCAATTTCTCCATACTTTTGAATGATGGATCCCAAATATTTGAAATAATCATTCACCGGTATATCTTGCTCACCAAGCTTCACTACACTCCCATCACTACTTCGTTGCTTACTAAACCGACATTCCATATATTCAGTCTTACTCTTACTCAACTTAAAACCTCTAGCTTCCAATGTCTGTCTCCATAATTCTAACTTAGCATTAACCCCAGCTCTAGACTCATCAATCAAAACAATATCATCAGCAAACAACATACACCACGGTACATTTTCTTGAATTGATCTCGTAAGCTCATCCATCACTATCGCAAATAGGAAAGGGCTTAAAGCAGATCCTTGATGTAACCCAACCGTTATCGGAAAATTGGTTGTCACCCCTCCACAAGTGCGGACATTGGTTACTACTCCTTCATACATATCTTTAATTATACTAATGTACTTGAGAGAAACACCTTTCTTCATCATTGTCCACCAGAGAACGTCCCTAGGTACTCTATCGTATGCCTTCTCTAAATCAATAAAAACCATATGCAAATCTTTGTTCCTCTCTCTATATCTTTCAATAAGTTGTCTAAGAAGATGTATAGCTTCCATAGTTGATCTTCCAGGCATAAAACCAAATTGATTCTCCGATATCATGACAACCTTCCTCAACCTAGACTCAATCACCCTCTCCCAAAGTTTCATAGTATGACTCATGAGTTTTATACCACGATAGTTTGTGCAATCTTGTATATCACCCTTATTCTTATATAAAGGCACCAAAGTACTCTTCCTCCACTCATTAGGCATCTTATTTGTTCGCCAAATCAAGTTAAAAAGATTTGTCAACCATTCTAAACCTTTCTCTCCCAAGCATTTCCAAGCCTCGATAGGTATACCATCTGGGCCAACTGCCCTTCTTGATTTCATTTTCTTCAAAGCCTCTGCAATTTCTTTCTTTTGAATCTTGCGCATGAAGTCACGATTTATCTCATGAAAAGGAATAGAGAAGTCTCCAAGATCTTGAGCATGACTATCATTAAATAGCTTATCAAAATAATCTTTCCATCCCTCCTTAATCTCCTCATCTTTGACTAAAACCCTTTGCGTTTCATCTTTGATACATCTAACCATACCCAAATCCTTCGATTTCCTATCTCTCATCTTTGCAAGCCTATAAATATCCTTCTCGCCTTCTTTGGTATCCAACTTGTCATAAACCTCCTTATATACCTTAGCCCTCGCGTTTCGAACAACTTTTTTAGCTTCCTTCTTTGCTATCATATACTTCTCCAAATTCTCATTATCACGACTCTTACTTAGATTTCTATAACACTCTCTTTTAACCTTAATAGCTAATTTAACATCCTCGTTCCACCATGATGTATCCTTACCTAGTGGTGCACCGCCTTTAGACTCACCCAATACCTCCTTAGCTACTTTTCTCATACCACCCGCTATCTTATTCCACATTGATTTTGAATCCTCCTCGAGACACCAATCAACTTCCTTAACTACCTGCTCTACAAACATTCCTTGTTTAGCTCCTTTCAGTGCCCACCACTTAATTCTAGGATCTATCCTATGTCTATCTCTTTTGCGGCATTGTCTAATTCTAAGATCTAAAATTAAGACTCTATGTTGTGTAGCTACACTTTCTCCTGGTATAACCTTACAATCGATGCAACAACCCCTATCTCTCTTTCTAAGTAGGAAAAAATCTATCTGACTCGTATTAACCCCACTTTTAAATGTTACTAGGTGAGACTCCCTCTTCCTAAACCAAGTGTTTGCTAAGATCATATCATAGGACAAACAAAAATCTAAAATCCTTTCTCCACTTTCATTTCTTTCTCCTATACCATAGCCTCCATGGATATTCTCAAATACATCCCTACTAATGCCTACATGTCCATTAAGGTCACCGCCGATGAAAAGCTTTTCTCCATAAGATGTCTCTTGTACTACTCCATCTAAATCTTCCCAAAATTGATGCTTAATGGAATCATCTAAACCTACTTGAGGTGCATAAACACTAATAATATTAATAATATCCGTACCTAATACTAATTTAATAAGTAAAATTCTATCACCCTTCCTACGGACCTCAACTACATTATCTATAAACTGACGACTCATAACAATCCCTACTCCATTCCTATTCTTATTTATTCCTGTATACCAAATCTTATATCCCCAAGGTTCTATCACTTTAGCTTTCTCACCTACCCATGGTTTATCATAAATAATTTTTCAAAAAAGAAAATTGAAAAACTTTTTAGGAGTTCTTATAAGTTATCATTAACAAGAACTACTTTAGGATTCAACAAAGATTTTAGATGTGAGAGATTCTCATATAATGATTATATCAAATTTTTCAAAAATGCACTAAAATCCATAATCAAGAGAGGAACTCAAATCAAATTAGGGTTCATATGAGAGTTAAGAAATTTTAAGCAAAGATTATTATTTTAGCAAGAGATCATATATAATTTTAAAAGTTAACTTATAGGTCAATCATGAAATACTTATTTAAGAACTATAAATCTCACATAATTGAAGGTAATTTTTAAAAACATAAATTACTATTATATGCTATGAGTAGTGAAAAAGGTACATAGGATCTGACCCGATCCATGTACCCAATCCATGTAACATGTAACGTAACCATGTAACTTTTGTTTTTCGTTTATCGGGTCTGGATACACCAGACCCGGACCCATACTGTAATGTAACTTAAATATCTAAGTTTAGGTCACGATTTCATTACTGAAATCGTGACAGCCGTAACTGCTCTCTCTCCCTCTCTCTCTCTCTCTATTCTCTTTCTCATCGCAGGTGCAGCGTGAAGAAAAGCTTTCATCGTAAAGGAAAACTTTCATGGTATCAGAGCATTAGATCCATCTAGGGGTCGAAGGGGATTCCAAAGGTGCGACAGATCAAAGGTTTCAGGTCGTTCATCTCCCATCTTCCTTTCTTCTTCAGATTTTTTTTTCTCTACCTCCATCCCCAATTTCTATCTATCGTTTTCCCTTTCTATCTCTCGTTTTTTTTTTCCTTTTTTTCTGTTTCTCTTCAGTCTTTTCTTCTCCTGTTTAGTGGATTCACACCTCACGTGAATCCCTAAGCTGTTCACGTAAGGGAATCACGTGAAATCTCTTCAGTCTTTTCTTCTTCTACTGGGCTGGATCCGCAGTCTGATCGTGCTTTCGGCACAGACCTGCGACATCAAATCTGGGATTCTAAATCCCTTTGATGTCCAGCCTGCTGTTTGTGTGATAACTTCTTTGAGTCGACTCTCAGAACCCCTTTCTCGTATTATATTCCTTTTGACTGTTACCAGTGGGATTCACATTGAAAATACAGTCTGGATTTTGTTTCTCTTCTTTTTCTTTCGTTCCTCATTACTTCCACGTTAAAATTACAGTCTGAATTTCTTTTCATTGCTTAAATATCCGACCTTAAAAAAAAAATACAGTGGGATTCACATTGAATTTCTTGGAATACAGCCTGCATTTCTTTTGACAGCCTCTGGTCACCAATTTTCGAGTTTCTCAGTCGTAAAAAAAAAAAAAAAAGGCAAATCTTTTTGGCTGCAGACTGAGCATTCTGTGGGTACTCTGGTAACACAAAAAGGGGTTATTTTTCTTGTTAAAACTCTTCTTCATGGATCTTCATTCCTCTTCATCCAATCTTTCTTCAAGTTTTCTCACTCAACTCGTTTCTGAAAAGTTAACTACCTCAAACTTCTTGATTTGGAAGAGACAAATCATTCCTTTTATAAGGAGTCAAGGTCTCTTAGGTCACCTTGATGGAACCACTCTCGCTCCACTCGAATTTGTTACGAGAGAAGAAAAAGATGACAAAGGAGTAAGTTCAATTGTGTATGTCAAGAATGTAGAGTACCTCAACTGGGAAAGGAAAGATCAGTCGGTGGTTGCATATATCACTTCCACCTTGTCCCAAGAGGTCCTTGTTGCAATTCCCGACAATTGTACTGCTTTGCAACTTTGGGAAAAATTGGTTCAAACATATTCACAAGTTTCGCAGGCACGAATGGTTTTTCTCAAGAGGGAATTTCAAATGCTGAGAAAAGATTCCATGACCATCATGGAATATCTAAACAAGATGAAGACTATCACAGACCAACTTGCAGTTATAGGATGCGCGGTGAGTGACAGTGATATGGTGCAACAGACTCTGAGTGGATTGGGATCCGACTACAATATGATCGTCACTTCACTATTGTGTCTCCCTGCCCTTCCTACCTTTGATGAGTTGCGAGCAAAATTGATTCAGTATGAGATGACTCTGAAAGGGTTCTCTGAGGAATCTCACATTCACACAAATTTCCAAGAAGTTTTTGCCACAGGAGTGACTTATGGTAGAGGACGAGAACGAGGAGGACAATGGCGCAGTGGACACGGAGGGCGTGGTCTGCTTCCCACTCCAAATACGTCAGCTCATGCGCAGGGATCAAGAACCATTCCTACTTGCTTCCTTTATAACAAAAAGGGGCATATCAAGGCGAATTGTTGGCATAATCCAGAGAATAAAGGAAAGGGTCCACAAACAGAAAACAAAAGGAAGGTATCAAATAGTGTAGAGATTAAAGATCTGCTAATATCTGCCTTGTCAGAGTTGAAATTGAAGCAGAGTGATGAAGGTACTTGGTTTGTCGACTCAGGAGCAGCGACTCATGTGACAGGTGATGCAGGTAAGATTTCTAATCCCATTCCTTATTTTGGAAAAAGTAAGATTGTCACTGGAGATGGATCCCACCATCCTGTTTCTCATGTCGGAAAAACTGTCATTCCCATGTCATATTCCACTCTTACTCTTTCAGACGTTCTTCATGCTCCTGACATTAAGAAAAATATTGTCTCTGTTTCCAAACTTATTGATGATAATAATGCTTCAGTTGAATTCACTCCCTTCTCTGTGCAGGTCAAGGACCTACGCACGAGGGAAACATTCGCTGAAGGAAAGAGACGAGGCAATATGTATGTCTTTGAAGAAGCTCCTTGTCATGCTGTTCGTCCAGTTCACCTGAATTCAAAGCCCTCATTAGAGTCGTGTTCATCCTCTTCTGCTAATGTTTTTAGTATTTCTGAATGTAATAAGTCATTCTTATGGCATAGTCGGTTAGCACATTGTGGGAGTCATTTTATTGAGAAACTTGTATCTAATAATCTCATTCCAAAAGAAAGTCTCAATAGGGATGAGAAAAGTCACAAATGTTCCAGTTGTCTTTCCTGCAAGAGTCATGTATTGCCTTTTCATTCCATTAATAAGAGAGCTTCAAAACCTTTTGAGATAATCTGTTCTGATGTATGGGGACCCGCTCCAATTGCCTCTGGATCTGGAAGCAAATACTATCTAATATTTGTCGATAACTATTCTCGATACACTTGGATATATTTCATAAAAAATAAGTCGGAAGTCTTCTCTTTGTTTCAAAATTTTCTTTCCCTTGTCAAAAATCAATTTTCTGAGTCCGTTCAATTTTTCCAATGTGATGGAGGTGGGGAATTCTCATCCCGTGATTTTATTGCTTTTCTTCAAAATAACGGTATAGGAAGAAGGGTGTCCTGTCCTCACACCCCTCAACAAAATGGAATTGCTGAACGAAAACACAGGCATATCGTTGAAAGTGCCATGAGTATGCTCCATGACAGCAATCTTCCCATCAACTTATGGACAGAAGCTTTTCATTCTGCCGTGCATGTGATAAATAGACTGCCTATGGTTGTTCTGGAAAATAAGTCTCCTTATCACTGCCTTTTTGGAACTCATCCTAGTTATTATGATCTGCGTGTTTTTGGTTGTGTCTGCTATGTACATATCGATCAGTCCCTGAGAAACAAGTTTCAAGACAAGGCCCAAAAGTGCAGATTTGTGGGATATGCAGATGACTACAAAGGATATAGGTGTTATGATCCCACCAACAAACGCATCAGAACCTCAAGAAACGTTGTCTTTGATGAACAAAATTTTGATCACAGAGCTGACACAACGAATATGCCAACTGAAATTTATTATCCTTGGCTGAGCTCAGAACTTTTTGCTGGTTCCAATGAAGCATGTTCCTCAGACTGTGTGCAACAAGAAGGAGAGGTGTTTGAGAACACTGGGACGTCGGAGTCACAGAATGCAGAAGAAATACAAATACCGGGCAAATACAAAGGTATTGTCTATTCTAGACAGAGGCCGACAACATCAAGCCATTCAGATCATGTCTCAGTCGCCAATCCTGTGCCTTCTCATACTCTTGCAGCCAGAAAATCAAACCGCATACGACATCCTATTGACAGGTGGGTCAGTTATAACAACTTCTCCTTGGATCTTCAACTGTTTTTAACTGCCATCAATAAGGACGAAGAGCCCATCATGTATTATCAGGCAACCGCTTCTATGAAATGGGTAGAAGCCATGAATGATGAAATGCAAGCCTTGCATGAATGTGGAACATGGGAAGTTGTTCCCAGACCACCTGATAAAAATGTTGTCGGATGCAAATGGGTCTACAAAATCAAGTACAAGCCAGATGGAACAATTGAACGATATAAGGCAAGGCTTGTAGCAAAAGGATTCACTCAAGAAGCTGGGCAAGACTATGATGAGACTTTTAGTCCGGTTGTAAGAATGGGAACGATTCGAATCATCATCTCCCTGGCTGTTGAACATGGATGGAATTTGAGTCAGCTTGATGTAAAAAATGCATTCTTACATGGGAATTTGAAGGAAGAAGTATACATGGAACAACCCCCTGGATATCAAGAACAAAATTGTAAAACCCATGTATGCAAGCTAAAAAGAGCCATCTACGGCCTGAAGCAAGCATCTCGCTCTTGGTTTGATAGCTTCTCGTTGGAGATTCAGAAACATGGATTTTCACGTTCCATGCTGGACCACTCATTATTTATTTTTAAAAGCCCGCCTGTGACCACTCTATTATTAATTTATGTCGATGATATTATCATCACAGGAAACTCTGCGGACCACATCCAAGAAATAAAAGACTTATTAGGTCAAAGGTTCAAAATAAAAGATCTTGGAATTCTACGCTATTTTCTTAGTGTAGAAGTTGATAACCAGGCTCATGGCTTGACACTCACTCAACACAAGTACACCGTTGACGTTCTCAGCAAGGCAGGCATGAAAGACTGCAAACCTCTAGGAACTCCGAGTGTACTTCACCAAAAACTTAGCGCTCATGATGGAGATCTGTGTGATGACCCCACCAGGTATCGTAGCATAATAGGAATGTTACAATACCTCACATTCACTAGACCTGATATTGTTCATTCAGTCAATCAAGTGTCTCAATTTATGCATGCGCCACGTACTGGACATATGGAAGCAGTCAAGAGGATCCTTCGATATCTGAAAGGCACTATTGGAGATGGATTGATATATTTACCACAGTCATATGGCTAAGACGAGCACCAAATTACTGTATATTGTGATGCAGACTGGGCAGGGGATCCTGACGAACGAAGATCTACATCAGGATATTGTGCCTTCATTGGAAGAAATTTAGTCTCTTGGAGCAGTAGAAAACAAAAAGCTATCGCTAGATCAAGCACTGAGGCTGAATATAGATCCATGGCTGCTGCCACTGCCGAAGTCACATGGATCAAGCATCTTCTTACTGAAGTAGGAGAAAAGATCTCCCACACTATCTTGCTCTGTGACAATCAAAGTGCAATCAACATGTCTTTCAATCCAGTACATCACAGTCGTGCCAAGCACATTGAGATCGACCAACACTTTGTGAGACAGAAGGTTGAAGAAAAAGAGATTGAGCCTGAGTTTGTCAGCACTGAAAGACAGGTTGCAGACATATTTACCAAAGGGTTAACCAAGGACCGCTTTTGGATGCTTAAAAGCAAGTTGTTCATGGTTCAAAACCATAATCAACTTGAGGGGGGGTGAAAAAGGTACATAGGATCTGACCCGATCCATGTACCCAATCCATGTAACATGTAACGTAACCATGTAACTTTTGTTTTTCGTTTATCGGGTCTGGATACACCAGACCCGGACCCATACTGTAATGTAACTTAAATATCTAAGTTTAGGTCACGATTTCATTACTGAAATCGTGACAGCCGTAACTGCTCTCTCTCCCTCTCTCTCTCTCTCTATTCTCTTTCTCATCGCAGGTGCAGCGTGAAGAAAAGCTTTCATCGTAAAGGAAAACTTTCAAGTAGTTCGATAAATAGACACGAATTTTATATTTGGACAACAAACAATTTCACCAAATTTAGAAGGAGATATTTTCAAAATATATGAGCACACGAAATGTGAAAAGAAATAATTCAACTATCATGACCATCAAACAAACAAACTATATGTAAGAAACATACTTTCAAATGCATAATACTTTTTGAGAAAAGGGATACATACCGAATAACTTCAAAAACATAATACTTTAGGAAGAGCAATGAATACTTCACCATTTCTTGAGCGGCACGCTTTCCGTTGCACCAAGAGACAACCCCATCGTGACCTTGCTCTGATACCATGTTAGAAAGTGACTTGGAATACCTTGGGTTCAATAATGAACCCATACTTATGCACGTAAAGTGCAAATATACCCATTAAAGGGAAACAACACACGCACATAATGTGCCAATACATAAAACCCATAAAAAGGAAAAAATATGACTTAAAGTCATAAGTTACATATCATTGAAGAATAATGGAGAAGGGGTGAAAACCCCATTACAATGGAGCATAAGCTCCCTCAAGAATACGAAATACAAAGGGGAAATCCCCTATTTATAAGCATGAAAAGGGACCACCTTGGGGGCTCCCAAAGGGGACGTTGGAGAGCCCCCAACGGTCACATTTGTGACCGTTGGGGGCTCCCAACGTCACTTTTGGGAGGCCCCCAATGTGGTACGAAACCCAAAAATATAAAAAAACAAAAAATAAAAATAAAACAAAAATTACAATGCATATTCCAATTGGAATATGCGTAAAATGCTAATTTACAAGAATACCCTTGAGGGTATTTTAGGAAGATAAAATATATATATTTATATATATATAAATAGAGATATGTATACATATATATATATGTATACGTATCTTTATATATATATATATATATATATAAATATATATATGTACATTTAAGGATCAACATATTTTAACATCTGGATCTCAGGTCCAGTACCCAGACCCGAGAAGAAACCGACGTCCACCAATGTGCTGGGTTGCTGCTGTCTTGCGTGCTTCAGACCTTCGCCCATCTGGAATAGGTATGCAGAGGTATGTCCCTAAGTCGTGGGACCGTGCTCGATGTCGGATTCATCACCTGGGTCCGATCGTCTATCCCATTGGTGCAGGGAGCCCGTGCCACTCCTGGGTCGTTCGGTAGAGGTCCGTTATGTTCCTGCTCTGCATTAGTTTCAGTCAGGCCATGATGATGCCAGATATAAGAGGACATGATATTCAAATGTACAACACACACACACACACAGCTTTTTGGCTAACTTATGGTTCCAGTAATTTGGGTATCTTATTGACTTCTTGTGTGCAATGTATGCTGAGGATTCTGCTTCAGAAATAAGATTTTACGCAATTATGGCTTTTAGCAGTGGATGGTTATAGTAGTTTCAGGATCATTTTATTTTTTTTGCTTTTTATATGAATATACCCTCAAGGTATGTGCTAGAGAATGGAGCGTGATATTGTTGTTTTCTATTTTTTTTTATAGTTTATTCCTGCTTCTAACATTAGATTATTGCAGTGCAACAGCAATCACCTGCATGTTATGCTGCTGAGCACTCGAGAATGCCTTATGCATCTGACCAAATTTACCATGCAACAGTTCCTTCAGGTGCTCTTGTCAATGGCACAGCTTCCATGAGCCAACATATGCATATGAGCGGGGCACTTGGTGCTCAAACTGACCGAATGGATATCTCCCAAAATATGCATGCAGTTCAGCAGTCACCAATGGGAATCATCCAAGGAAGCAATGGGATTACAGTAAAGTCTGAATCTGAGTGCTCAATCGGTTCTGCTTTCTCATTTGGTGCTGATAACATTCCTGAAGCCCATTTGGCAATTGGAGATGCCCCTCGTGGTGCTTTTTGCAACATGGATTCCAACTCAAGTGCCTTACACAGATCATTTCTAGAGCCTGACACACATGGTTTTCTAAGTCAGATTCCTCGAAATTTCAGTCTTTCTGACTTGACTGCAGGATTTTCTCAGAGCTCTGGTAAGTGACCTTTCAGATTTGTTGATCATCTCTAACCGGTAGAACTTTTTAAATGAAGACTAACAATATAGCTAATACTGGATAAACAGCTATACTGCAAAACTACCCAGGCTGCCCATATCTAGCAGACACAGATGGGTTTCTTGACTCACCACCAAGGGATTGTCGAGGTCAGTTTTTCATGCTTTTGCAATAACTATTTTTGTACACTGCATCTTGGTTCCTAAGTTCTTTTGTGCTGTGTACAGAAGATAATAGGCCGGACACTATATCGGAAGGCTTGAGCTATGAAGAGTTTGCAAGTGATTGATCGTGTACATCTCCTTCGTGCTAATTCTGTGATGATTAACTTGGGGATTATCTGGCCCTTTTATATAATCAAGTGTTTCCATCCATGGCTTGTGGGTGGCTCTGCATCTGCCGTGTAGGTCATACAAAGGTGAGAGTTGTTTATACATAGCAGTTTTAGAGGGAAAGACAACATAATTCTTGGAATTTTAATTTGCTGTCTCTAGGATGTGCACGCATCATATCAATAATACAGTTGTGGATGAATTTGTTGATGATGTAAAGTCAATTATGTTCTATTATGCTATTAGTTGATCATTTTCTCTATATCACCAACTGTGACAAATTTAATGCCACTGAAGTTTTGCCCCTTGGTTAGTGTTACTTATAAAGTGCTCTATATGACATCTTTCTTTTTCTTCATTGACATGGTATTCATGTTGATCCATGTGAATTTATTGGAATGAACATCTATTCATGTTGCAAGCTGTTGTTAGCTATGTAGTTAAAATTCCGCATAAGCTCCCGTCTATGCAGCTAGGCACGCCTAGGCATAAGTATATCGCCTAGGAGCACCTAGCTGCCTAGGCAAGTACTTAGGTTGGGGGAGGGGCACCATGGTTGGTATTTTACATTTGTTTTTATACTATTTAAAACCTTATAATCATGCTTTGTTTGAAGATTTTGAAATATTTAACTTTTTCAACAATTTTTTTTATGTTTTTTAGATGTTTATTTTAAATAATTTTATTCTTTTGTGCATGTCTTGGTGATGCAGCTAAACAAATATTTGTTTAAATGAAATTGAATGTTAAAAATGTAATTATGTTTTAATTGTTTAGATTTATTCATGATTATTTTTTAAGTTTTAGTTGTTTACAAGCCAAGTGATCGAGGATAGCTTGTCTCGGCATGTTTTGGCGCAATGGTTTGATCTTCTAAAACCTTAGATCGTTTGATTCGGTTTGTCCAAATCCAAGTCCAATTTCAACCTCTCCTGCACGAGTAACAAGCATTTGTACATTTAGGGATGTAAACGGTTCAGATACGGATCGGAACCAAATCTGTTTTTTTTATAAGTAAACAGAATCAGATATCTTATAAAAACAACAGAATCCGATATTAAGCCCCAAAAGGGTTTGGCATAGTAGGATGGGGACCTAGGCCACTAGGCAAGTGGTTTAGGTTCAAATCTCATGGGCATCACCCCTTGACCAAGCTGAAGCGTTGCAACTCCCTGGGGGCAAGGGGTAAGCCCGCAGAGTTTTACGTTGCCAAAACAGCGACCGTAATTACGTCAGACAAAGCCACTGCGGCTAGGTCTCTTACTCATTGTAAATATAAAAAAAAAAACAGATATCCATCAAATTAGGATATGTCAGGTTCAGTAGAAAAAATTCAAAACCATATCCACATTCAATTATAATAGGATATGGTTTTGATTTACCGAATGCAACTAAACAGAATCAAAGTCTGTGGGATATCGGATAATTCATTGATATCCCTATGTTACGTTATTACCCAAACCGACCCATTCTCTTCAGACTGGTCCCAGACCCCAGATGAGAGCCTGGTTTGGTTAGATTTCGAACCCAGGTCAAATTCAAAGCCTTTGATCCATGATTCTCAATTAAAAAAAACACACTAATTAGTCAGGTCTAGATCTAGCAGGTAAGGATCTGGATCTAGACCAACCTCAGGGCCTGACATGTCGCTGGAACCGAAAAACTGCAGACTTGACAGCAGATCCAATCTCAAATCTTAGAGAAGCTGCATGCACTTGTAAACTGTTGCATTTGGACAATTTTGGATACGATCTGGGTTGAGATCCAGAGTATTTTGATTCATGTGACCAAATAAATTACAAAAACTTGGAATAAATCCTCGAGCATTAACTATTTTATGGTTCTAACCGTCTTCCCATGAGCATCTCCAGTTTCATAAAAATATGCCAAAAGAGTGATTATTTCTCACAGAAAAGAACAAAAACAAGTCCTCAATAAGATCTTCCACAGTGTATCAAGCTTCCAGCGCCAAGGAAAAGACCGAAAACAGCTGCACTACCAAGCGTGGTCTGACCAACATATCTGATCTTCAACATTCCGGGGATCTGCAAGTTCAACGTGCAGTTCCAAAGATTAGCAAATTAGTTATATGCATCAGGAGTGAATAAATATAATTTTCCGCACACATCCATCTGGGCTGCGGAAACAAAAACGAGCCAACTTTGAGCTAATTCCAACCATTCCGTAAAACATCGAATATTATGAGGAAAATATGAAACTTTTATGTAAAAACACACACAAAATGGAGCAAGTTTATGGAAATTAAATGGAAAATAGGAGAAAGAAATTTTTAACTATATATGGCAATTTAGAATATGGGACAAGTTCTAGCCTTTGGTGCAGCTGATAGATGATTTCCTAGACATGGCAATTAGCAAAAAAATGATTTCCTTAAAACTAAATAGATAAACAAGCAAATAAAGACCATTAATGGTGAGCCTTAGCAGGTTCTGAACAAATCTTGAATTCATGACAAAGCTCAAAAAAATAGAGCCCACTTCCCTTCTCAATACAACAGAACACTAAATAAACACGTCAAACGATAATCTACTCCACTCCTTAATAATCAACAAAACATATCAATATGAGAAAAGGTCCCCCTAACCATCCACTGAAGTTTTATTCATTCTACTCCATCCATATAATGGTCCAGTCTTTAGGATAAAAATGATCTACTATCGACACTACAGTCACCAACATAAAACAGGAATTACATCAAAACTTTCTAATCAGTTTTGGCTAGAGATATGAAACAACCTACAAATTGGACTGAAGGTACATGAACCAAACAATGATTACACTCAGAAGCCATTCCTCACAGCGCACTTGCTAACCCTATGATATCCCAATATCCCAGTGTTGCACCAACACATTATTTATGACACAACCGACCACCAACGCAAATAACATGGCATGCAACATACTGGACATTCCAACTAGGATATACCTAGTCTGAGCAAGAAACAATCATAATCTAAGTCACACGGACTCGGTTAAAAGGTCGATGCACCCGCATCGACACACCCCAACACGGGTGCGGCTTCGGACACGGGGAGGAAACGGTCAACTAAGTGTTGAACTCGGTCAACGCACCGGGGCTGAGTCCGTCTACATTTTGGACTCGGTCAACTTTGACCGAGTGCATTTTTGTCTATTTTGGTAAGTTTGTGTTGTTACTTCAATAGAATTACTTTTTTATTTTTGCTTTAAAATTTACAATCTTATTATTGTTATATATATATATATATATATATATATAGCCGTGTTCCCGTGTCCAAATTTTTTGAAATTGCTCCGCACCCGTGTCGCACCCATACCCGTACCCGCACCCATGTGACATAGATCATAATATTCAACAATGAAGAATCCTCTTTCCACAATTCCCACGATGGAATGCCTTGACCTGCCCTCTGCACACAACTCTCCAGCAATGATAACAGATCAAAGACAACCCTTTCCTAACACAGGGATAATGCAATGCATAAGACACTACTTGCTCAAACCTAATAAGAGTGAAGCTTGGATCCAGACATATGATAGAACCTCTCAAATGATACTTCCGAAGGTGAATCATAATCTAATTCTGCAAAGTGTATAAAGATGATACAATTACTCACAGCTGGAACAATTTCCATAAAAATCTCCAAGACCCAAGACAGCCTTTCCACAAAGGCAGAGAAAGGCAACACATCGCATCATAAAGTCTACCATCGGTTTTAATAAGAGAAATGATTCCATGAGCAATGCCTAAACCTGAAAATTAAAGCCAAAAGCTGCATGCAACCATATTTAAAGGTAATCCAGCTTTTTCCCGTATCTCCAAACTACATTAAGTGTTAGAATACTCCTGATTTGATATCGACAGGCAGATCAACTCATCATTTTGGTCCAGGTTTAGGTTCGTTGTTGACAGTTGGGGTGCAATCTATATTCCTCCCTCCTGCATTCCCCTATGTTGGTTTAATAAAATTCTCTTTTGTTTACCCACAGAAAACAAGGAAACCATCAAAATCCAACTGGCCTGTCCTTGAACGTCCTGCCTAGAAAGATACAAAATTGGATTGGACCCTCGCATCCTTGTGAGTCTTATTGTTTGACAGAATAACTCTAGTAGAAACAGTGAGGCTAGATTTTCAAAAGTGATTTAAACCATGGTTGCCAAACTAGGAAGCGGAAGCGAGAAACGATATGGGAAGCGAAAACGAGAAGCGAGGCATTTTAAAATTTATAGGAAGCGGGAAGTGAAGTATCAATTTGAAAGCGAAATAAGAATAAAAAATAATGCAATATGGTAACTGAATAAGAGTCAAACAAGAAGCAAATAAAAATTAAAATAAAATTGATTATTCATATATTTCATGATTTTTCAGTAAAACAGTTAATTTTTTGTTAAAATCTAACAATGATGGTTACCAATTTAGAGAAAGTACATGAGAAGTGAGTGGAAGCATAAGGAAATACATGAAAACATGAAAAGAAACATGAGAAAAGCATGTAGGAAGCATAGAAGCGTGGGGGAATCGAGATTCCCATGAAGTTTTGGAAGCGATGAGTATCGCGCTTCCCACCTACCTAATAAGCTTCCGGTAACTCTGATTTAAACACCATTTTCAACTAATGGCATAAAAAATGAACTATAAATAAAAAATGAACTATAACCTCCACATATAGGTGACCCATGCTCTACTCAATAGCAACTTTATAACTTATTCCAAGAGGGCCAGATTTTTTTTTAGACAAAGAGAGACCAGATATTAAAATAGAAAGGTGTTAAACAAAGCAAGGAAACTGGATAAATTAAATTTATCACAATATTTCACTTTATTGTGATAAAAGCATCATGTTCTCTCTCTCTCTCTCCACCATAACTTATGGTGGTACAGACTTGATTCCAAATGCAAAATCTAACCTTTGGATCATGTTTAACATGTTCTATTTACTATTTTCATATGTTAAAGTTGACTGAAATATGATATTTTATGTCATTTCTAAACCATAGTAAATAAACCAGGCTAAACACATCAGTACGGTTAGATCTACCATTTGGTGGCTACATCCATACAAACAAGAGTGTGTACCACCATAAGGTATGGTGGTACAGAACCATATATATATATATATATATATATATATATATATAGAGAGAGAGAGAGAGAGAACTGAACATATTAGGCCCCATTTCTCGTTCTACCCCGTTCTGCCCTAAGGTTTTAAGTTTTTTATGATAGATCTGAACCGTTAGATGTGTTTAGCATGATCGATTTAGTAGGAATCGACTCTTAATCATGTTTTTTCAATGAAAAAACATGTTTTTATGAGCCGGAAAAAACTGGTACCTTCATAGCCATTGATTTTGGATCACCAGAAAAAACTGTATACAGCTCAGATTCCGGCGATCCAAACGCTGGTTCCCACT
Source organism: Nuphar pumila (assembly GCF_984573655.1). Lineage (NCBI taxonomy): Eukaryota > Viridiplantae > Streptophyta > Magnoliopsida > Nymphaeales > Nymphaeaceae > Nuphar > Nuphar pumila. Next base: position 9,214,072 of record NC_143263.1, on the reverse strand, counting down.
AAAAAAAACCTATAGATCACATCTACGGTGTTAGATGTGAGAAAAAATACTTAAAACTATGATTTTTGAAGGGGCCTAACGAGACCTAACGAAAAAGGGGGCCTAAGGAACGCATATTGGGTTGATGTTTTGCTTAATTGTTACAACTAGAGGACTAGGTATTTTAATAAGTTTAGACATAGTGGACATTTATTAAATTACATAAATGCCTTTCAAGGTATTTTTTCATGCAGAGCAGCAACCAGGTACTTCAAAATCTGAAGTGGCAAAATTATTGGGTGAATTTGTTAAACATGCACCACACAAACACACACCAAAAGAAGAAAAATGAAGTTTCCCAAACTCTTAAGAGATAGAAAATTAATCCTTTTGTCTTTTGTTTTAGAAACCCAGTTTTCACCTTGCTATTTCAAAATGATCAACAACCCTAAAAGCGAGCCTACCGCAAAATCATTGTGGTTTCTTTCTTTACAAGTTAAAACAAAGAGATGCAAGGGTGCTTAGCTATTTATTAAAAGAACAGAGCCCATGCATTTTTAGGGCATGCTTTTGATTGTTAGGATGGGAGCATGAAAGGAGAATGTGTCAGCTCCAAAACCACAAGATCAACACAGAAAGCTGGTACATCACCCAAAAAGAAGAATCGGACCCATTACATTATATATGAACATAAACGAGAATTTGATTCTACTTCATTTGTTGAACCAACCAACCACAAATATGCAAAAATAAAAACTAAATAAAAACTAAGCTTAAACATGACTCAAATGTGTTATATACTTGAGATCTGCACATATGCACTGACATGTGCAAATTTTTAGCATGCGAATTTTCGTACATTCGCATGCTTGCTAAATCATCATATATAAAGTAGTTTTTGTTGTTCTTTTTTCCGTTTTTTCAATTGTTTCTAGAAAGAACCTTAACCCTTTTTCCTCTAGAACCTCTAACCCTTTTCCCTCTCTCCTTGCCAATCTTTTTGCTCCATTCTGACGTGGTTCCAGTATCCTACAAACAGTATATATGCATATTGTTTTATTTTAGTTCATTTTTTTTGTAGATATAAGCATTTAATAGCCTAGCATTATGTATTTTTGGTTGTTGTTGCGGATATTTTATGTATGTTTCCTTGTGTTTTATTTAATATTTGGCACCGAATTTACAGTTTAGGGTTTTTATGTTTAGGGTTTTTTCATATATATATATATATATATATATATATATATTTGTTGGTGATGTAGATGATTTATGTTTGTCTGCTTGTCCTTTATTTAATATTCGGTGATTTTGTCTTGGTGTAATGAGGCTAGGATTGACTATACAGAATCATTCAATTAGTGTGATGGGGTTGGGGTTGACTGTGCACAAACATTAAACAGAGGGATTATTGTGTGTAGTTGGTTTTCAGAGTGTTTGTTATAGGTAGTTTTGTTAATTCAATGTATTGGGTATATGGCTATTCGTTTTTCACATGCTATTTTCATTAGATGAATGATATGTTGTGTGGTTGGTGTAGGCAGTTAATGATGACCTCCGAAAGAGTTAAAGTACACTACCGTAGCACTGATTACCCTACTTGAAGATCTATACTGGTATAAAAAAATAATAACTTTAAAGAATTTAGGGCTTTAATGTCTCGTAAAACCGAATATGCAAAAGAGTTATTGAGTCTCGCACAACAACCCTCAGAGTCATTAGCTCCTCCTTTTGAGAAAAGTCAAAATCAATACCCAATTATTTTTAAAATTGGACCGACCTCGCTCGTCGAGACCCAAGTGGTCTAGGCAATCCAATTCTCATTTTTCAAACTGTCCTGATTTCGTTTGGCAACCCAAGCGGTCTAGGCAACCTATTGGTTTCAAACACTGGCATGATTTCGTTCGGCGAGACCCAAACAGTCTTCACAACTCAATGGTTTTCAAACTGGTCTGACTTCATTCGACAAAACCAAACATGGTCTTCACAACTCAGTTTCTCCCAAAACATTGGCCCAACCTTGTTCGGCAAAACCTAAATGGTCTCCACAACCCAGTGGTTTTCAAACTGGCCTAATTTCATTCGGCAAGACCAAACATCGTCTCCACAACCCAATTACTTGCACAACACTGGTCAAACCTTGTTTGGCGAGACCCAAACAGTCTTTATAGCCTAGTATTTTTCAAAAACTGACTCGACCTCATTCGGCGAAACCAAGCATGATCTTCACAACCCAATTACTCCAAAACATTGGCCCAACCTCATTCGGTGATACCCAAACAGTCTCCACAACGCAGTGGTTTTTAAAAACTAGCCTAACCTCATTCGACGAGGCTAGGCACAGTCTCCACAACCCAGTTGCTCTGAAAACACTGGCCCGACCTCGTTCAGACCAAGCACGGTCTATACAACCCAGTGGTTTTAAAAAATTGGCCCAAGCACGTTCGGCGAGACCAAGCATAGTCTCCATAACCCAATGGTTTTAAAAAATTGGCCCAACCGCGTTCGACGAGACAAAGCGCGACCTCGACAACCCAGTTCCTAAAACTAGCCTGACCTTGTTTGGCGAGACCCAGCACGATCTCAACAACCCAGTAGTTTCAAAATTTGGTTGATCTTATTTGAGGGTGTTTATTTCTTTGTTAATAATCGAATCACATTTGATTAATAATAAAAAGGAGCATATGTAAACACCACAATTTTGAGCTGGTACCAAAATCCAATGTTTTCGGCCCATTTCAAAGTTATGCTAACTTAAACTTCACTTTTGTGCTATTTTTGCAAATAATGTACGACCTTCGCGAAGAGTGCTTGCAAACCTCCGGGCGATCATAAGAACAACTCTTGAGAATAAGAGACAGCTACTACTGTTTATGACAGTTTCATATTCAATTTGATAGCCAAAACCAGGATAAAAAGATAAAGTCTGCATAGATACCTGTATTTTTTAAAGAACCCTTAAAATTTGTAAAGTGGTGAAACATGACAAAATGGATTTCAGTCATCTAAGTAAATGAATTATTTTCTGGAATTGACTAACTGAAAATATTTGCAAGAAGAGGGAGAGAAAAGGCAAAGGAAGTCAAATCCAATACAATATTAAGAAAAAACTATTTGACTAACAAAGGATTGGTTACTGCACCTTGTATCTAACGGCTTCATAAGTTCCATAGACAGCACCTGCAGAGGACAATATCAAAGGATCACGGATCCCACCAAGTTGAATTTGTCTACAAATACCATAAACAACAGGGTGAACAAATCAAACATAATATAACCAAATGGTCTATACTATCCACAGTAGGATTCTTGTCAAGCAATAGAGATGCACGTGTCCTTGTTGATCTGAACAAGACTAGAGTCTACCAAAAATACAACCATAACAAGGTTGCCAGACTAGGAAGGGAAAGCAGAAGCGATGCATTTTAAAATATATAGGAAGCGGGAATGGAGAAATAAAAAAATAAATATAAATATTGAATGAGAATCAAAATGAAACACAAATAAAAACTAAAATAAAAGTGATTAATATTAAATTTCATGATTTTTTATTATAAGAATTAAACTTTTAACAAAATCTAAAAATGATGACTACCCGTTTAAAGAAAGCACATGAAAGTGAATGAGAAAAGTCAGAGAAAATACATAAAAAGCATAAAAAGTTGAGCAAGAGAACATATAATAAGAATAAATGAAGCTTGAGGAAAGCATAGGAGAAGCCGAGAGGAATCGAAGTTCTCATCAAGTTTAGGAAGCAAGGAGTATCGCACTTCAAAAGCGAGCTTCCCATCTATCCGGTAACTCCGATCCAGAATAAATGTTGGTTTCTATACTTTAATTAAACAAGTCAAACCTCATTCTTCCCTTTAGGGAATACAAAAGGCACAAATAGTAAACTCTTCCATGAGTCCACATAGCAAAGAGAAGAGGGAAATTTTTTTATGAACTCCAACTATTTTCGCTATCAAAATCCATAAATTCCAGAAATTTCTCCCGAATCTCTCTATATCTCAACTATGCGTGCATGGTGGGAACGAGGACAAGGAAATATTGATGACGAAAATTTGGGAATAAACCCTAGAACTAGAGAAACCATGCGATATCCTCAAAACACCATCACCCAATTGCTCCATACGTCTCGAAACTTGGAATTCACCAGTTTGGGTTTCTGATTCAAGATCGAAGCTTAATTTTTCACCCGAAAAAAAAATCACAGAGAGAAGGATACCAACGGCTCCACCGATGGCTCCGCCGACAGCAACGCCGGTGGTCACCCGCGCGAGGCAGCTATCCCTCGCCATTCTTTCTTCTTTCTCTTGCTCTCTCCTCTCTGTGCTTCTCGTCTCCGCTAGAAAAAAGGCGTTGCGATGAGGGGCAGAAAATTGGCGCCTTCGGCCAGGGTCTGCAACTTACCCCTCTCCCATGTCGACGATATTTTGAAAATCTCGTATATTTCACTGGTAAGATTTTATTATCACGTTAAAACACTGTTTAATTTTTTTTATCATTTTTATATTTGTGTGTATGCATGCATTTTTTTCTCTTTTTAGTAAAGCTATCTACATAAGTGTCAAAGGGTCGGGTTTTGTTCGGACCCAGGTAGAACCAGACTTAGACCAGATTTTTGGGGTATAGTATCAGGTCCGGACTCAGGTCTACTATATAAGTAAAACCATACCCAGACCCCATAAGAGCTACATGAACCAGACCCGTACCATACCTGATAAAATAATTATTATTATTATTTTTACATTGAAAATTTGTGGGTATTAATCGGAACATGGGTTAGGTCCATGTCTGGTATAAAATTTCACAAACTGTACCTGAGTCCATTTATTAAACGAACACTCGGGTCCGGTCCTGGGTCTTAGTCAGGTCTTCTTATTTGTCACCATACCCAAACCTTATAGGGTTTAGTCCAGGTAAACCAGACCCTTTGATACCCCTACTCATAGATGTGATCTACAAGCTCTGATTAGTAGCCCAAGGGGTTGGTGTATTGGGTAGGCCTAATTAAATCCAGATTTTAGATAGACGAAATCCGACGTGTTTACGTGTTCTCACTGATGAAAAATACACACCAAAATTTATCAGTAAAAAAAACATATTTTACATTGTAATTAAAAAAGACAATATAATGATTAATTCTCACTAAACCAACCATGACCAACACATCTACACTGAGTCAAAGCAACTATCATCGTCAGATCTCAACTAAACTGCATCATCATCATCATCATCATTATCAAGTCCTATCTTAAGTTCATGTGGCATTGCAAGTTCTATTTATCCATTCTGGTTTATTTAGAGCTACAACTTCTATCACTTTACAATCTCTCATGTCACCTTTAAATGCCTCCTTCAAAGTGTTTAGCCATTTTTCTCTCTTTTTTTTTTTACTTATACCATGTCAATTTTTTTTTACAAACCTAGATGTTCAAATCCATAGCCAATTTTTTTTACTTATACCATGACGGTTTTCCTGTCATTAAAAAACAAATCCATAGACAATGCATCATCAACTCAGCCTATCTATAGGATGCATGCCTGTGGACTGCTTTGTCTTTTTCAATAACCTCTGAAAAACCTGGCCCAAGGGAAGGGATAGCTGGGTGGGAGAAATCTTTAGGTTGCTAGCAGTACAGAACCACCTTTGATTTATCATTATATGATATCACTGTGTAGCTGTATTTTACAGTGCTAAATTAGAATATCAGAACAGCACAGGCTTTTCTCAGTAACAAAAATCACAGAGAACAGATGCAAGGCAGATTATAGTTGATGATAATTTCCACAATTGCATACTCGTGCGTCTCGTTCATAGAGAAATATGAACCTCGAAAGCTCTGGGCAGAGCATGTAGCCCAATGAGATTACGGTGCCAGCGCTGTAAAACTGCAACTTGCTATCTGCAAACTGTTGGTGTAAGAATCAGTTTCTGTCACAACAGTATTGGAAGACGGGGATACAAATAGCAGAGGGCTTTGGATCAGACATCCAACTGATCACAACCTGTTAATCAAGTTCAATAAGCATCGTTAGATCCCATTATCTAAATGGGTCAGATAGTAAATTAAATATCCAATCTGATTCAGACCCAGCATTGGTATAAAACGCATACAAACCACAAGTCTTCTCTAAATGTTGCAATGGCAGAAGTATATAAGAGCCAATCATAATAATATAGCATTAGACTCAAATTTAATCCAAATCAGACTATGCAAATGGAAATCAGGCCAAGTCCAGATTTTATTTTTCATAGCAGATTTTCATTTGGTTGGGTGAACAATCCAAATACCTCTCCACCTTCATTTCAGTTAGTACATCAAAAATGAAAGTACCAACCTTCAGTTTACTCTCCTCATCCTAATGGTAGAGCCATGACCAGCAGAGGCACCGCATTCCCTCTGTTATTTCTGCATGTGCCAGCATTATGTTTCACTTTTGAGGTCCCTACAAAGCAGTATTAGTCAGTAAGCTAGACAGAGAATGAGATCTGATACCAGCAACATGAGTGTCACCTCTACGACAAAATGTTGGTGATTGAACCTCCAAGCCCCCTTCCTCAGATGATGTTATCACACTTGAACTGCCGGGGCGTTTTGCAGTCTCGTCATCCTGTGCTTCTTTCTGTTGATTATGCAGAGTTTCAGCCATGCCATCGGCTCTGTGAGGGTTAATAACATCACCCCCATCTAGCATAATTGAAATAAGGCATCAATCAGCACAACATGATAGAAGCTAGAGTACCTAGCAGGAAGGCTAGCAACCTCAAGAGTTTCAGTTCTTCTCAGAATATGTTTGCACATATTCTGAAGAGAAAAACTATGATATTGATAACCTGCTTTGCTGTTGTAAGTAAAAATTTAATCGTTGGTCCTCAGGTCAGGAAAGAAATGCACCTTAAAATCATCTATTGATGGTTCAGGAAAATTGCTCCAACCTTGACCAGAGAATTAAATTTCTATACTTAGATTTTAGTTCTTTATTCATCTCAAAAATGGATTGAACAGAAAGAAATGCACCTCAAAATCATCTAATGATGGTTCAGGAAAATTGCTCCAACCATGACCAGAGAATTAAATTTCTACACTTAGATTTTACTTCTTTATTCATCTCAAAGATGGATTGAACAGAAGCAAAAACAGGAAAGATAGCATATAAAATAGAAAGTTCAGTCAACTTCTAAACCTAGAAGTGGGCACCAAATCACAATGTTTATCTGGAAGTGCTGCAACTTGACACGGGTTAAATGTTTACTTTTTTATTTTAGCACAAAACTGAACTAAATAAAAAGTGATGATGATAAAAGCAAACGGGCAAGAAAAGGCTGTCCTAAGACCCATAAATTTGAACCACAGAACACAAAACTGCTTCTCAGTCATGACTCTGAAAAGATGCTTCAACTCATAAATAAGGATAGCTATAATTTGAACTTCAGATGACAAAATAGTAATCACAGGTCCAAAAAACAGAAAATGAATAAAACACCACAATGCAACTAGACGGACTTCATTAGGTTCTCTGAAGTGTATATCATACAAAATTACAAGATCAGCATGCAGCACTGATATCAGCTCAGAATCAGAAAAATTGCACTACTCAAGCAGGTTAAGACTTAAAAACTTACCTCTGGCAAAACCAGTTTCTCTCCTCTTTGACAGCCATCAAGTTTCCTATGCCTCCCATTTTCTGTTGATGTAGGAGTGCCTTATGGGCAGTCATCTCTTGATCCTTCCTCTCCGCATGATACTTATTAAGCTTTTCCTCAAATTCTTCAAAACAAGCTTTCAGCTCTGGCTTTGCAAATTTTTGTTGCCTGGTGAATCAAAGTAGAACAAGAGCTAAGCATATGAAATGCAAGCATTGTTGAAGTCTGCAATAAAAAGCTACTGGCTGCACCTGTTTACAATAGTTCTGAAGTGGTACATCACAGACTCTTTGTAATGAGATATTGCGGAAATATAAAGAGTGCATACAAGCACATACAACAATGAATAAAAGAGAAAATATCACAAGTCCACGAAGGGACAATACAAGCACAAGCCTTTAAGAAGGCAACAATATACAAAGCCTCTTATTGAAAAGAGAGAGGAGCTCTCCAAGATGAAAATACACAAGGGGATCACCCCTATTTATACAAGAGGAGGAGGAAAAAGGAGGGCCAAAGGGCCTCAAAAGGAGAGCCAAAAGGGGGCTCCCATAGAGTCGTTGGGAGCCCCCAACGGTCACATTTGTGACCGTTGGGGGCTCCAACGACTTCTATGTTGGAGCCCCTTTTGGTCCTCAAAAATAATAAAAAAAGAAATGAAAAAATAAAAAATAAAAATTACATTTGATCAAAAAAGAAAAAATAGTTGTTTTCTAAAACAACTGTGAAATTACAAAAATACCCCTATCGGGTATTGATGTAATAAACAGAATATATATATATATATATATATATATAGGTACATTTTAACACCCCCCCCTCAAACTTTACGGGGGAAGGACGGAAAGTTTGCCGAGAAGAAACATGAACCGAGGAGCCGGAAGAGCTTTAGTGAAGAAGTCTGCCAACTGATATTCTGAAGTGACATATGGCAGAGCAATAGTTCCTCGTAAAAATTCGTCACGAACATAGTGGCAATCCATTTCGATATGCTTCGTACGTTCATGAAAAGTATGATTGCTTGCAATATAGATGGCACTCTTATTGTCGCAACACAACTTGGAGGCTTCAGTAATATCAACTCCCATATCTTTAAGCAAACTGCGAAGCCATACAAGTTCCATTGTTGTGGTTGCCATTGCCCGGTACTCAGCTTCAGTGGATGATAGTGAAACTTTCTGCTGCTTCTTGCATCGCCAGGCAATCAATGAGTCCCCTAAAAAGACACAAAAACCAGTAGTTGAGACTCGATCATTGGGATTACCTCCCCAATCTGCATCAGTATAAGCAAGAAGATTCAAAGAGGAAGAGGAGGATAGAAATAGCCCTTTATTGATGGTATTCCGAATGTAGCGAATGATTCGGAGAACCGCACTCATATGCACGGTTGTAGGAGCATGCTGAAATTGACTGACTGAGTGAACCGCATGAGTGATATCTGGTCTGGTGATGGTTAAATATGTAAGAGACCCAATGAGTTGTCGGTACGGTGTAGGATCTTTCAGAAGAACCCCATCCTCTAACCGTAACTTGGCATTAATAACCTCGGGAGTCTCTACCTTCTTATCATCAGAAATCCCAGACTTAGAACATATATCTGCAGCAAGCTTCATCTGTGACAAAATATATCCTCTAGGAGAATATGCAACCTCAATTCCAAGAAAATATCTGAGAAAACCTAAATCAGACATATCAAAATTATCTTTTAACATATTTTTAACATTAATAATACTGCTTTGATCATTTCCAGTGATAATCATATCATCAACATAAAGCAACAAAATTACGATACTAGAACCTGCATTTTTAACAAAAAGAGCAGTGTCAGTATAACAAGAATGAAATCCTAATTTTATCATGATATCACTAAAACGATCATACCAAGCCTTAGGAGCTTGTTTAAGACCATATAATGCCTTTAAAAGCCGAAGTGTTTGACCTTGCTTAATATTTATTCCGGGTGGTGGATCCATATAAACTTCTTCACTTAAACTTCCATTTAAAAAAGCATTTTTTACGTCAAGTTGATAAATAGGCCAATTTTTTGTTGATGCGACAGCTATTAAGGTTCTAACACTTGTCATACGAGCTACGGGGGCGAATGTTTCTTCGTAATCAATACCATATTCTTGGGAGTATCCCTTAGCAACCAATCTTGCTTTATATCGTTCCAAAGAGCCATCGCTTTTAGTTTTAACTTTGAAGACCCAACGACAACCAATAGGTTTTTTGTGTGAGGGTAGATCAACTACTTCCCAAGTATTGGCCTTTTTTAAAGCATTTAGTTCAACTTGCATTGCTTCAACCCAATGAGGTATAGATTTAGCTTGATTATAGTGGGTTGGTTCAAAATAAGAGTGTAGAGTTATCAAACATGCCCGATAGTTGGGAGTTAAAGAGTCATAGGAGACAAACCTATTTGGGGGTATTGATATTCTAGAAGAATGCCTAACTTGTGGTTCCTCAATGGATTCGGAAATTTGAGAGTATTTTTCGAGGGCACTAATAGGTTTTTCTTGATTTCTTCTTGAGTAAACATTTATATTGGCATTGCTATCATGAACATTTGTATTTGAATTATTATCATTTGAGAGTGTTATGTCAAGAGGAGATACCTCGTGAGTGTCATCTATGTTTTCAAGAGAATCTTCTTGTATGTCATCAATAAGATCATATAAGAATACATAATCAATTTCATTTGTCTCTTCTATTTTATCAAAACCGTTTTCTTCTTCGAGAAATGTTACATCTTTTGAAACATATAGTTTATCATTCTTAAAATCATAACATCTATACCCTTTTTGATTTTCACCATATCCAAAAAATACACATTCAATTGCTTTGGGAGATAACTTATCCCTTTTATGTAGTAGGACAAAACATTTGCAACCAAAAATACGAAGTCGATTAAAATCGGGTGAAAACTTAAAGAGTTTCTCATAGGGAGAAGCATTTTTTAACTTAGAAGAGGGCATTCTATTGATTAGATAGGTTGAGGTAAGAACGGCTTCCGCCCAAAAATTTTTTGGAATATTTCTAGACACAAGCAATGTTCTAGCGGTTTCTATAATGTGCCTATGTTTCCTTTCCGCTAGGCCATTTTGTTGAGGAGTCCTAGGACATGACTTTTGATGACAAATGCCATTTTGGTTTAAATAGTTTTGGAATTCGTGAGATAAGTATTCACCACCGGAATCGGATCTTAAAATAGATATGCTACCTTGAAATTGATTTTGAACCTTTTTATGAAAATCTTTAAAGAAAGTAAATACTTTCGACTTATGACTAAGGAAATAAATCCAAACATACCGAGTAAAGTCATCAACAAACGTAACATAATATGAATAACCCCCTTTAGACATAACCGGAGAAGGACCCCAAACATCTGAATGCACCAATTCAAAAGGCCTTGATGAGAAAAAAGATCTAGTTGGAAAAGGAATAGACTTCATTTTTCCAAAAATGCAATCTTTGCAATTAATTTCTTTTTCCTTACAAAATTTGTTTCCAAAAGGAAAGAGATACATTTTGGAATAACTTGGATGACCAAGTCTTTTATGCCAAGTTTCCATATTTTTTTCTTGGACATAAGAACAAAAAAAGTTTGTAGGGAGATCAAGATGGTCCATATAATAGAGGTCTCCCTTTCTATGGCCTTGCCCAATCCGCTTCCCGGACCGGAGATCCTGCACAAAGCAACCATTAGATGAGAAAGATATTTCACATCCATGGTCGGCAATTTGAGAAACCGAAAAAAGGTTTAAATTTAATTTGGGAACAACTCTTACTTTTGGAACACAAAAATTTTGAGAATCTTTAAAAGAGCCAATACTTGAAATTTTCAAAAAAGTTCCATCGGTCGTTGAGACACAAGAGTCCTTTGAATTGATGCAAACATCACTAAGTGCATTTTCATGAGGGGTCATATGAAAAGAAGCTCCGGAATCAAGAATCCAAGAATACGTACCGGGTGATGATGTCGAAGCAATGGCCGCACCCGATGTGGAGGAAGAAACTTTAAGCATTTGTTGGAGAGCCATAGATATTTGTCCAATAGTTTCTTTAATGTCATTGTTTTTGCCTTCATCTTCTTTGGAGGTGGTTTCTTCAAGAGAGGCTACTTTAGGCTTGAAGGCTCCCATAAGCTTTGGACAAACGGGTCTAATGTGACCCGGCTCATTGCAATAATGACAAACAATCATTTTTCTTCCTCCATTGTAGTTCCCTTGTTTCCCAAAATGAGGAGGCTTATAGGTTCTAACATTGTTACCCGGTTTGGATACGACAAGGACTTCATCAACATGCTTACTCATGCCAAGCCTTGTCTCCTCTTGAGTGATTTCGGCAATAGCATCCTCAATAGGAGGAAAAATAGATCTATGGAGAAGTGAGGATCTCACTTGCTCAAATTCGGGGCGTAGCCCAAAAAGAAATTGAAACAATCGCTCTTGTTCCATTTGTTTTTGTCTTAAATCAACATCTTCCATAGAAACCCACTTTGGCTCTAAAAGAGCCAATTCATCCCATAGTGGGTTAAGAGCACTATAGTAGTCTTGAATGCTAGAATCACCTTGTTTGGTGGTTCTAACTTTTTCTTGCAAGAAGTATGCTCTTGCAAGATCCTTTTGGGTATACATACCCCTCATAAAGGACCAAGCCTCATTGGCTCGACGAAATTTAGCTATATTAGCACATACCTTAAGCTCCACATTATTCATAAACCACGCAAGGATTTTTGCGTGATTGCTTTCCCAATCTTCTACTTCCTTTTGATGATTTTCAATGGCCTTGAGACGAGCATCTCCCTCAAGAGCTTTTTCTTGATCTTCTTCCATTTTTGTGAGCATAAGCTTAGGTTCCGGAATGGTCCCCATGACATAACCCCAAAGCTTCTTCCCTTTGAGATTATTCTCCATTGCCGATGCCCACATCATATAGTTCTTTCCATTGAGTTTGAAAGAAAGATCAATCTTTGTCTCCATGATGTTGCCAAGAAGTGAGAAAATGTCCACCAAAATAAGAGATACACGAACCACACCTTTCCTTCAAGAATCGAGTAGCTCTGATACCATGTAATGAGATATTGCGGAAATATAAAGAGTGCATACAAGCACATACAACAATGAATAAAAGAGAAAATATCACAAGTCCACGAAGGGACAATACAAGCACAAGCCTTTAAGAAGGCAACAATATACAAAGCCTCTTATTGAAAAGAGAGAGGAGCTCTCCAAGATGAAAATACACAAGAGGATCACCCCTATTTATACAAGAGAAGGAGGAGGAAAAAGGAGGGCCAAAGGGCCTCAAAAGGAGAGCCAAAAGGGGGCTCCCATAGAGTCGTTGGGAGCCCCCAACGGTCACATTTGTGACCGTTGGGGGCTCCAACGACTTCTATGTTGGAGCCCCTTTTGGTCCTCAAAAATAATAAAAAAAGAAATGAAAAAATAAAAAATAAAAATTACATTTGATCAAAAAAGAAAAAATAGTTGTTTTCTAAAACAACTGTGAAATTACAAAAATACCCCTATCGGGTATTGATGTAATAACAGAATATATATATATATATATATATATATATATATATATATATATATATATATATATATATATATATATATATATATATATATATATATAATAGGTACATTTTAACACTCTTCTGATAGGGCATGTTCCTAGTTCTTAAATGATTCCATAAGCTTTTTCACTCCCTTCTCAGTGAAGGTCAACTGTGAAAAGGCAGAAGGCAATGTCCTCCCAATGCTTAATATCTGCAGTACAAAGTGAAACATCAATCAATCCAAGACAGTCAGTCAGGAACAATGTTAGTCAGCATCAGTGTTTTGCATTCATGGTAAAGGTTTTTGTCAGACATTCTCAAAGTTCTAGTATATAAGTGCCTATGTTTCTTAGTTAGTTCTCTTTAAACTATTAAGTGGTGGTTCACTGCTCCATGCTTACACCACAGCACTAGTCACATAATCAAGCTCACCCACCTTAGGCTTTATTTTACCCCATCTAGGTGTTCCCTTCTATATAAGTCTTCACGAACTCAATGCAAAAGGTGTAGCTGGTCCCACCCACCTTCAATGCAATCAAATTGAGTCACTCTTATCCATGCAATCCTCTATGGTACTCAAATCACTTCTAGAACTGATCCACTGCAGACTGCCACCAAGCTAACTGCTGCCAGATCCTAGACATTGCAAAAGCCAATAATACTCAACAACCACATCTCAAAATTTTGAAAGACCAATTTTACAATTCTCCTTTATCAAAAATGTCCATAAAGAAAAGGTCCAAAACTGATTTTCATGCATCAAGTTTCCAGACAGTTTAGAAAATCTTCAATAGAAAGTTAAAAACTATATTGCCAACACTTTTTCAGATGTTCTGGTGTATACAAAACTCACAAATATTCAAGTGGCCCCCTGGTCGCTCATAAGGTTGGCACCAGCCCTAGCAGTCACATTCTTATCTAGTTCTTTGTGTAGGGATAGGGCTGCTCTAGTTGTGAATCCCACCTCGTTGTACTGCAGATCAAGAATGAGTGAATGACACACTCTCACTTATCTTCTTTTGGCTTTGATACGAAATCAAATTATCAATATCCCTAGTTAGAGAAGAAGGTAATATCCAACCTTTCAATATTCCAATAAAGTTAGGTTTTGGTGCCTGAGGGCTATATCTACAATACAAAGAACAACAGAAAACCAAAATGCCTAGTCTATATACATTTGACTAAAGAATATTAAAAACAAAGAAAAAAATGAAATATCCCTGTACCCTAAATACAATATGACAGAATACATTACACTAGTTAATATGCACAACACTGGCTATTTTCACAAATACATCTTCACGAAAGTTGCCAGAACACTGCCCTGAAAGATGCTACGGCCTCTTTAACCTTGCAAGGCCATTTTCTCACTACTTTCTATCCATGCTAAGATGCTATTTCGCCCACTTCTCATTTTGTATCACCTTGTTTTCTTTTGTATCAAGTTCATTTACCTTCCTTATTTCTAGTGTCAGATGGATTTGTGTTTTTTTGTCAATGGATAGTATGAAATCCTCACGACTATATACCAAACTGTAGCTTATACTTGTACCCAACCAAATCCTAGGAGGAAAAGAAAAATCAGATAAAAGATCAAAGACCAAGCTGCAGAAACATTTCTTCCAAAAGAATGCAGAAGCAACTCACCATTTGTTCCACAAAACCTATTGCAGAGCTTCTCAACGAGACCTTCCATTTGCTTCTCCTAAAAACATTTGCACAGTCAGAAAAGGAGTAAAAAAGAAAAAGCCCAACTATGTCACATGGATGCAGGTGCGACACGGGTGCGGCGCAATTTAAAAAAATTTGGACACGGGGACTCGGCTATATATATATAACAATAAATTAAAAAGATAGCACTGAGAACGATCAAAGTAATAAGATAGCACTGGCCATGTGACTGTGCACACAGTTTGCGACTGTGACTGTGCACACAATCTGGCTATATATATATATATATATATATATATATATATGTTAAAAAATATAAAAAATCAATTTTTTAGTTTTTTGCCCTAAAAAATAGACAAAAATATACTCGGTCAAAGTTGACCGAGTCCAAAATGTGGACGGACTCAACCCCGATGTGTTGACCAAGTCCAACACTTGGTTGACCGTGTCCGAAGCCACACCCGTGTCCGCACCCATGTCGGGGCGTGTCGACGCGGGTGCGTCAACCCTAGCCGAGTCCGTGTGACATAGAAGCCCAATAACTTAATAAAGCAGATGCACCTTCTTAATAGACCCAAGTAGGAACTGCATAATGTTGCAAAAAGTTTCTTCATTCAAGTTCTGGTTGGACAGACTACCAAGTATGTCTGGCAGCAAATTATAGGCTGGATTGCTTCCTCTGAAAGTAACGTTCT
Organism: Nuphar pumila; assembly: GCF_984573655.1. Lineage (NCBI taxonomy): Eukaryota > Viridiplantae > Streptophyta > Magnoliopsida > Nymphaeales > Nymphaeaceae > Nuphar > Nuphar pumila. The sequence continues at coordinate 9,198,516 of NC_143263.1, read as the reverse complement.
TATGCATGTCAGCTTACACTTGCCATCCTAGCTGCGGAAAACTCTTTAAAGTTAGGATTGAGAATTAAATACCCTTCTTTGATATTTCAAGGAAAAATAACTTGGCTAAATTTGAAATCCTTTCATCGTCGTCTTCTAGCCGAATAGCCATCTCATTTATGTACAATTTTACCTGATCCAAGCAACCAAATGTAAGTTGGCATTTATCTAAAAAAAAGAAAACAAAACAGCATTGGTCAAAAATTCAGTAACCTTTATCATGTCGTTCAAAATGATAAGAGAAAGGACCAGAGCAGCATTTTTTCGAACGGAAATTGCAGGATCACAGAGTCTAGAATACATGTTCTCTGTCCAAGGCTCTAATAGGTTAGGAAAACGCACTGCCAACTCCCCCATAGCTATTGTACAGTTGGAACGAACAGTTTCAAGCAGCACATTCCCAGCAACAGTGAACAGAAGCTGCAGACTTGCTTCACTGGTAATGATTTCAATTCAATACTTAGGACTCATAAGATGGGGTATTTATTTCATCAAAAATGCATGAAAGAATCATGACACTTTACCAAAATCTGGCATCATTTAGCATCAGCTTACAAAGAGCTAGCATGCCGGAAGCCTGTAACTCCGGGAACTACAAAATGAGATCGGCACGTTAATGTTCTCAAGTTCATAAAAACAGTTCCGCAAAAGCTTTAGCATTCAAATAACTCTAAACCAACATAAATGACTTACCTGTTGCATTAGGTTAAAATTCCTACACAGTTTTGCAACAAGAGGCGCACATAGTCCAATCAAGTTCTTTTCATTGGAGCCACCTGAAATAATTTCTTTCTCTACTTGCTCAGAAAGAGAATCAAGCCTAGCATCATCCGAGACTGCAAGGCCCAATTCAGAATTGATAGTATTTTCCTGGGAAATAAAAAGAACAAGTAAAACATGTTTTTTTGCCATCCTAAAATTCAGGGACGAGTGAACAAGAATAATGAGGAAGAACAAAACTAAGAACAGCTGACAAAGATGAAACTCCCATGTAAAAAACCAGAGGTACTTAGAAATAAAGCGAATGCAACAAATCACAGATATGGCCTTACCTTATGAGGTGTGGCATAAGGTTCTGCATGTCCATTCAGGCCATTTTGTGATTCCGACGTGGACATCACTTTCTTCTTTTTCTGCTTCTGGACTTTTCTAACACAAGACTCAATGTAAACCAACTGATTGCCACATGACTTACAACAAAAAGGAATCTGCCAAGTTTTGTAACTTGAACAGATATTGAATTATTGTCATTTGAACTCATGCTTTCAGCATGATTTCCATTATCACCTCCATTGCAGACGAAAACAGAATTATGAGCCTTTTTCACAATTTCAGCAGCTAAAATCTCAGGTCCCAGATGAATGGAATATATAGCAGTGATGGTTTTTCCTGCAGCTGCATACCAGATGTGTTCTGGAATCCCAAAACCATTAACTAGATTTTGCAAAACACCAAAGACCCTGCCGCCACTAGACATTATTTTTTCCTTATCCTCTACAGACAGTCTTTGCAGTGCAATGCATGCAGTTCTTGCAAGCAAAGGATCCTCCCTTCCCCAGCGTCCAAAGGCAATATTTATGATTTGCTGCAAGTGAAAGCCAAGTATCTTTTTTGACGATTTTGCAACCATGCAGAGTGCCCCACGACATTGTTCTGCAATTACCCCACTGACATTAAAGCTAAAGAAATCCCACAAAGCAGATATCTGAGAAACAAAAGAAATGCTTCCAGCATGAAAATCAACAGAAAAGATGCACATTGATTTCATATAGTATTCATCACACAACTTTCCTATAGAACAAGTAAAAAGGCAAAAAAGAAAACTGTGTCATAAACAAAAAGACAGTGCAAAAACATGACAAATCAAAACATATTCCATAAACAAAATAAAGGGAAGCCATTACAGAGATTACAGAAATCCCCATAATTGAATTTTGAACCCATGTAATCTATGTAGTTGAGCTGGTTCTAATCAAGATGGAATTCCAAAAGATATGAATAACACCAAACAGATTCAAGTGGAGGAATCCAAGTCTGAGTCCAGGCCAAAACTCCACCGCAAACCAAACCAGTCAAGTAATCAGTCATCTGGAAAACTCTGCCACATTCAAAAAGCTAGCCAAGCCATGAGTTTGTCTTAAACATTCTAGCACCTATCCCCCATTGGTCAGCTAACCTTGGGTGCAAATATATCTTTTCTAAAAGCAATCTCAAGCAAGAAAATTGACAATATTGTGATATAAAAGCAAGGTATCTCAGCTTCACATCTTTCAATTTCAAATAGGTTTCAAACATCATTCCGTTCCAAAGAACAGCCACAGCAAGCAAGCATGAAAAGTGTATGGCTATGTCACAAGGACACGAGACACGCCATTTTTGTGCAATTTTCTATTAAAAGTAGTTTACAAAGGGACACAACACGATGGAAAGTTGAAGAATCCCCGTCACACAGGTGTATGGATACCATGTTAAGAGTTTTAGAAGGAAAAGTTACAAGATCAACTCGCATATTCAGAACACCAACACCTCACAACCCCACGTGGTGGGCTTGATAGTACTTAAACATCCACTAAATTTAATATTGGCTGCACTAAAAAGAAAGCCTTGCAACAATTGATTAAATATGAGTTGTTTGCAACAGTTAAAGTCAATGAGATACTATTCAGCCTAGTTTAATCCAACAACATAACCTAAGAAAATCCATTGTCCACTGTTGAACTATTAATTTAAAGATAATAAAGCCATAGCAACATTATCCGCTTTTAGAAAACATAAATAATGGAACATACCGTACTTGTAAGTATCACTCCTTTTGATGCTAATGAACTAACTATACATTCCAAAGCTGCAAGATCACCTATGCTAGAGTCTACGGCAAGAGTCAGGAAATTTCTAGCAGTTTCCATGGGGCTTTTCCTCACATAGATTGTGATAAATGCACTGATCACGGCTTCATAAATGGCTTTATCTTGAGAAAATGCCTATTTCAAGACAAGAAAAGTAAGCACAGTCGGGATCTTAATATTACATATCCATAACTCAATCACAATCAGATACAGGACATTAGAACATAGACCTGAATGTCCGATTGCAGGAATGAGCAACTCAATTGTGAATACAACTGACAGATTTTACATTTTGAATTGAAACTAGAATGCATCTGAAAAAGAAAAATATTACCAGTGGTAACATTCTACGAAGAGATGCCTCTGCACCATCTATCTGAAACCGTCGACATCACATCAACAAAAGAATAGTGTTCTCAATATCAGAAGCAGAAGGTGAAGCCAACAATTGAACCAGAGTGGGCATGACTGATGATATGCACTTTGTGAATCTCAGTCCAGCCTCAAGTGATGCAACCAAGCCCGGGTTTGTTCCAAGTTTCTTATATCTGGCACAGAATCATTTGGAATGCCAACTTTAACTGAAGGCACACAACTATCAGAAAGGCCATCCAACATGCTGGAAGTACTCTTATTACCAACCAAATCATCCATTCCATCCCCATGGACATTCTCACTATCTGCTTCGGTGGCGTAGCTCTCAGATGGATCATATACCTCACTGTTCCCAGAAGAAACATCAGGTGACAGCTCATGAAGCTTTTTCTTGTACTTTTTCAGGGTGCCTTCAAATGAAGCAGTTCGCAACTGTGGCCCAAACGGATTGTATTGCAACATGGTGATGAGTAGATTCAATGCAGACTTTCTCACGTGTGCAGCCTTATCTTCAAGCCGCCCAACAGCAACTGCTGCAACCTCATTCCACAATCCAATTGACACCACATGTTCTTCACACAGTTCTGCCCATACTTGAAGAACTTTGCTTCTAGTATATGCTGAAATATCCTTAGACCTCTCCAACATGACATCCAGCATTGCCACTGGTGTATGGATACCATGTTAAGAGTTTTAGAAGGAAAAGTTACAAGATCAACTCGCATATTCAGAACACCAACACCTCACAACCCCACGTGGTGGGCTTGATAGTACTTAAACATCCACTAAATTTAATATTGGCTGCACTAAAAAGAAAGCCTTGCAACAATTGATTAAATATGAGTTGTTTGCAACAGTTAAAGTCAATGAGATACTATTCAGCCTAGTTTAATCCAACAACATAACCTAAGAAAATCCATTGTCCACTGTTGAACTATTAATTTAAAGATAATAAAGCCATAGCAACATTATCCGCTTTTAGAAAACATAAATAATGGAACATACCGTACTTGTAAGTATCACTCCTTTTGATGCTAATGAACTAACTATACATTCCAAAGCTGCAAGATCACCTATGCTAGAGTCTACGGCAAGAGTCAGGAAATTTCTAGCAGTTTCCATGGGGCTTTTCCTCACATAGATTGTGATAAATGCACTGATCACGGCTTCATAAATGGCTTTATCTTGAGAAAATGCCTATTTCAAGACAAGAAAAGTAAGCACAGTCGGGATCTTAATATTACATATCCATAACTCAATCACAATCAGATACAGGACATTAGAACATAGACCTGAATGTCCGATTGCAGGAATGAGCAACTCAATTGTGAATACAACTGACAGATTTTACATTTTGAATTGAAACTAGAATGCATCTGAAAAAGAAAAATATTACCAGTGGTAACATTCTACGAAGAGATGCCTCTGCACCATCTATCTGAAACCGTCGACATCACATCAACAAAAGAATAGTGTTCTCAATATCAGAAGCAGAAGGTGAAGCCAACAATTGAACCAGAGTGGGCATGACTGATGATATGCACTTTGTGAATCTCAGTCCAGCCTCAAGTGATGCAACCAAGCCCGGGTTTGTTCCAAGTTTCTTATATCTGGCACAGAATCATTTGGAATGCCAACTTTAACTGAAGGCACACAACTATCAGAAAGGCCATCCAACATGCTGGAAGTACTCTTATTACCAACCAAATCATCCATTCCATCCCCATGGACATTCTCACTATCTGCTTCGGTGGCGTAGCTCTCAGATGGATCATATACCTCACTGTTCCCAGAAGAAACATCAGGTGACAGCTCATGAAGCTTTTTCTTGTACTTTTTCAGGGTGCCTTCAAATGAAGCAGTTCGCAACTGTGGCCCAAACGGATTGTATTGCAACATGGTGATGAGTAGATTCAATGCAGACTTTCTCACGTGTGCAGCCTTATCTTCAAGCCGCCCAACAGCAACTGCTGCAACCTCATTCCACAATCCAATTGACACCACATGTTCTTCACACAGTTCTGCCCATACTTGAAGAACTTTGCTTCTAGTATATGCTGAAATATCCTTAGACCTCTCCAACATGACATCCAGCATTGCCTGCCTCCATCAACATCCTTGAATGCCTTAGCAACTAACTTCCCAAAAACTCCAATGAGACCGTTTCTAATCTTATAGGACTCCCCTCCAAAGTGAGGCACCAACATACCAACATTTGTAGCCACAAGCTTTGGCAGCCCATCAGCAAGTTCAACCAGGAACCTCCCAACATTGTCAGCACCAGAAGCGTCCCTGGCATAGTCCTTTGGATTCATCCGTCCTATTTCCAACTGCGAGGCTGCCATCTGAATACTTTTTCTCTGCCCAGGCAACCAAATCAGCCATGTGCATTGGCAGGAAATCAAACTTGTGAATCATGTGCAGTATAGATGCAGCTGATTGCATTGTATATCGATACTTGGTAGCACAAGTTCCAACTATCCTACATAGTGTATCTTTCACATCAGTATCTCTCAACAATGCTGAATTCTCAAACAATGTGAAAACTGATCTACATTCCAATGCCAGAGAGAAGTAAAGCATAAACGGAAAACAGTTAGAATAAAAAAGAACCCACAGTTGCAAAACTATTCAAAAGCGATTTTTATCACCAAATTACATCTGAACAAAGACACTATTCCTAAAACATGTTAGTTTGATAAGGCTGCGAAACTTCCATTCCATTGCAAACTATGAATATACAAAAATCCACAGACTGATTAAGAAACTAAACAGCATTAATCATCAAAGAAAGCCGCTAAATACTTAGATAATTAATATTTTAAGCCAAAATCATACAAATCAGGACAGAGAATGGTATAATTTCTTACTTGACAAGGAAAGATAGGTAATTGTCATCCAAATCAGATGTACCAAACAACGTTTTGAGATCCATCTCCAGAGAATTGGCCACCAATCCAATAATTTTCCTCCTCTGCAACTCCCAATTCCACGACTGCACCGCATGCTTCTTCCTCCTCTTTTCACGCAGAAAGAACAAAAAAACACAAAACAATCAAAACTGAGACAGAATGAACGTGGGGAGAAAGAAACAATCGAACCCTTTGATTGCCAGTCACAGCGGTCTGCGAAGACCGGTTCTCGGCACCGGAATCCTCGGTAAGGACGATCGTCAACAGGAAATTGGTGTAGATTTTGAATGCATTGAGGTAAGACGGCAAGCGATCGGCAGCGGACGACTTTTCTCCTTCTCCGGGTGACCGCCAGAGGCAGGAAATGTTCGGGACCAGCACGCTGAAGTTTGAGAGGAGGCTCTCAACGAGGGTTATCTTCGATGGAGGGAGGAGGTGCGCGAATCCCTTGACAAAGGAGTAGATCTGATCGAAAACCTCCGGCTCCTCGACACAGAAGAGCTCATTGTCCGAGAGATCGAAGGCGACACCTTAGGGAAAATCGGATTGGGGATTAGAGGAAGGGGAAGATAATTAGGGTTAGGACAACGAAAACGTAAATTAGATGGAGAAAGGTGGTACCTTTGACGATCTCTTCGAGCTCGGAAGGGGAGAAGACGTCGACCTCGACCGGGTTGCGGGCGAAGAGGCGAATTGGGTCGTCTGGCTCGTCTTCAATGTCGGTTAGGGTTTTGGGGATGACGAAGGGCGTCATGGACGGCTGGACGATGAAGCTCTTCAGAGAGAGAGAGAGAGGGCTGTTTAAATTGAAGGGCGGGAAATTTTTCAAGAAGATTATCTGGTGGCATGTGGGTGAGTTTTGAGGTTAAGACCAGCGCTTCATCTGCCACGTTTAAAATTTGAAGACTTGCTTGCAGTTTCCTCTTTTTTTATGAGAGCAGCGTCGGAGGTCACCCTGATGCCGTTCATCCATGCGACGAGCAGCACCCAAAATACCATGGCTGAACTATGTTTTCAGCCGTTCATCTATAGCATCGACAGTTCTTAAAAAAGAAAAAGGTGAGTCCAACCATGTTGTTTTGGATGTAGTGTATTACATGGATGGCATCAGGGTGACCTCAGATTAGGGCTGCTAATGAGTCGCGTTTACCATTTAAGTCAGTTTGAGTTTGGCTCGTGCTGGTAACTAGGGCTGGTAAACAAGCTGAACCAACCGAACAGGGCATGTTCCGGCTTGGCTCATTTCCTAGTGGATTGAGATCATGGCTCGGCTTGTGTTCGTGTTTAGCCGAGCTGAGCTTGAGCTCAGCTCATCCCTGAATGAGACGAGTCGGACACGAGCTGGCTTGTGTAAAAACATTTCATGTTATTTATACATAGTATATATATCTTTATATATTATACTTGAAAATATATATAACTTTTTATAAATTATAATTAATAGTCCATGTTTTATGTATATATTTTTTATTCATCCTTCTTTTATACATATTTTATGCATTCTTTCTTTTTATATATTACACAAAATATATATTATCTAAAAAGTGTTTTTTTTATTAAAATGCCAGCACTATCATGCCAAGTTGAGTTGAATACCTTGTGTTCGGACTGGACTCGTTTAAGCTAAATGAGCTGCTTGTGGCTCGGCTCACCAACTATATGAACCGATCATGAATGAGTTCATGATGAGCCAAGTCACGAGCTGCTCGGTTCGTTTACCAGCCCTACTTGTAACTAAACGAAATGAGTTTGAGTCAACCAAGCCGAGCCATGAGTTGGCTCGTGTATATATATAATATAACAAAGTTAGCATTGACAACAATGGAATTTGAACATTTCTCACACATACCATATACTACAACCAACTGTCCAAAACTAGTTTTTATGTTAGATATTGCACCTAATTTCTATATGTTATATTCTTACAAGCTTACACGAGCCAAACTAAGCTGAGTATCTCTTGTTCTTGCTCGGCTCATTTCTCAGCTCTACCTTCGACGGTACCCCATCAGTGGTTGCTTTGACCTGATCTGCACTCCTTTTTGTAAAATTTATAGATGTGTCTGTCATTACTTATTTACTAAAACTATGTTTAGCAAGAATTTCATAATTTTAATTAATCAAGTCTTTAGTGTAATATAAACGATTGTTTTTTTTGTTGATCTAAAATATATTTAATCATAAAAATATTTAAATTAATACATGTTTTTACTAAATAAAATATATATGGGTTTAGATTAGGCAAATGATACATGCAAGTATGTTTTTTCAATGAGTCTGGGATGGTCTAAAAGCCGCACATTTAGCTCTCTCTCTCTCTCTCTCTCTCTCTCTCTCTCTCTCTCTCTCTCTCTCTCTCTCTCTCTCTCTCTATATATATATATATATATATATATATATATAACATATGCTAACCACATCTGGATGGTTAGATCTAACCTTAGGGATGTGTTTAACACAGATTATTTACTATGTTAGAAAGTTTTATAATGTCTATTATAGATGTGTTTAGCACATACTATTTACTATGTTAGAAAGTTTTAGCATGTCTATATCACAAGGTTCAGTTTTTAGATGGTGAAAAATCAACGGCCCACACTTCATGAAAATAAAGATGGTTTAGAAATTATATAAAATATTATATTTTAATTAACTTTAAAGCATGAAAATATAATAGAACATGTTAAATATCATTCAAAGGTTAAATTTTTCTTTCAGTACCATCATAGAATCACCATATATATAGGTGCTTCTACAGTGGTACTGTACACACTCTATCTAAGTTCCAAATGCAAAATCTAACCTTTATAATATGTTTACCTTATTATATTTACTATTTCATGTTAAAATTGACTGAAACATGATGTTTTACATCATTTCTAAACCACCCTTGTTTTCATGAATTGTGAGTCGATGATTTCTCACCACTTAAAAATAAATTCTTACTGTGTATTAGACATGATAAAACCTTATAATATAGTAAATAAACTATGATAAACATATCTGTACGATCAAATCTACCATTTGAGAGCTGGATCCATGAAAAAAAGAGTATGTACTACCGTATGGTATCGTGGTACAAGACCACCATATATATTTTTTCTATATATATCCTACAAATGTGCTTGTGCTAAATGAAACATGCTAGATGTGTTTTTCGGCCTTTTTGGTGTATTTTTTACAGTTTTGACACCATAAATGTGTTGGGTACGGTTGATTTACTTTGAATTCATACTAGATCATGTGTTTTAGATGAAAAAAATTGATATTTGGAGTCTTGAAAATTTACAAAGATTTTGAACGGTTGAATTTTAGAACCTTATAAAAACCCGTCCCAATAAAATCAAGTACATACATCACATATGTACAGTCAGAATTTAAAATAAGAAGAAAAAAGCCTGAAAACCCCATTTAACATGTTTAGTTTAGTGTTGGTAACTTGGTATATATATATGAATGGGTAACACTGAAAACTGATCAAATACTTTTCTGAAAACCTTGTTCTTGAATCTTGACGTAGCTTTTGGTCACGTTTGATGCCCTGATGCATGCCGCCCAAACAACTAGGTGGCCTTTTGTTTAGAATGCGTAAGTCGCACCCTTGGATGCTTTTTTCTTTTTTTTTTTTGATATTTACACGGAGAAACCACCCACAGGATTAAAGACTTAGTCACTCTGGATCTGCCTGTTTTACTTATGATCATTGTCCTGGTAGCGTAAAACTCCATGGGTTTACTTTACCCCTTACCCCCAGTGGTGAAGCCACATTGAGGTCGGGGTGGGCACGTGCCCACCTTAACCCAAAAACTCCTTAATAAGGGGGTTCAGATCAGGTGTGAGCCCTGACCCAATGAAAGAAGGATCACGGTGGCAGTAAACTTCTTTTTGTAACAAGGGGGGAGGTGGATCAATAATTACAGTGTAAAAACACCATCCGCCGCATCCAATGTTTGTTGAAAATCACCATTCCGAGCTTGATTTTCGTTCAAATCACGCTGAGAACGGCACATCAAACGTACCCTTATATGCCCCTCCCTCACCCAACTCTCTCTCTCTCAACCCAAAAAATCCCCTCAATGGAGGGGTTTGCTAAATGAGCCGAACTTGGCTCGTTAAGGCTACACCCTTGCCCTTTGCGAGCCAATCAAGAGCTGGCTCATCTTATAAAAAGTGTTTTTTAAGTATTTTTTAAAGCTTGATAACATATAAAATATATGTATAATACATATAAATGTGTGTTTAATCCATGTACAAAACATATAGAATATCATTATATGTATAAAATATATAATATATGTATAAAAATATAATATAAATGTATATATATATATAATATGTAAAATGACATACACGACTCAAGCCAATCGAGCTTGCCATGTTTGTGCTTGGCTCATTTACCTAAATGCATATTATAGCCTGACCTATACGAATCTAATAGCTTGGCTCGTTGAGCTCAATTTTTGATTTGAGCCCAGCCAAATGGAAAGTTGTTCATCTCATTCCCCTGTCATGGAGTTTGTGCCCACCCTAGTTTAGATTCCTGGCTCTGCCCCTGCTTGCCCCAAGGAGTCGCCACACATAGTAAATGCACAAAAATAAAAAATGTATCCTCTATTAAGGTTCACACTTCTCCTTATGAGGAAGAATTTTCTATCATCAGCATCTTTTTTAAGGGCATGTTTGGAAGGACGAAAAATTCTTACAGGAAAATAATTTTTTGCTTATGGGAAGTTTTGATATGCTAACTTTTCGAAATAAAAATATTTCACTTGTTTGTGTAGAATGAGAAAAACAAAATGAAAAACGTGAGAAAATGAGAGAGAGAGAGGGGGGGGGGGTAATCAAACTTCAAGCAAGTCAAACTTTTTGGCCATGTCTAACTAAGTAGAATATAAGAACTAGAAATATGGGTATTTCCAATACTTTTTTTACAAATTCAACCATGTGGATGGGATTCGCATGGTGAATTTGCTAGGAATAGACCATTGGATAGTGTATTTTTGGTGAAAAAATATAATTTTTGAATGCTTGAATATGTATGAAGATTATGAACCATTGATTTGAAAGCCTTAAAAAATTCTTGTTTATGCATCAAAATAGGAAGATTCAAGAGCATGTAGATCACATCCTTATGGTCAGATTCAAGAGAAAAAAATTCATAAAAATCGCTGTTCACACATTAGCTATCATATTTCCAGTTCTCGCATTCTAGTGACTAGTGTAAATTTTATAGTCCCAAAGCAAATCAAATTTAAGGACCCCAACTTCTCAAACTCTCCGATGACCCTCATCGGATTTCAAAGCACATAAGGTCTAACACTTGATTATAAGGGATACAACAAGAAATTCACGAGCATACAGTAAGACAATAGCCAAATAGAATAAAGAACATGTTATCGCATGTTAGAAAAACTTCAACAAATTTCCAAACAACACAAGAGGTGTGCAACAGATTTTTTACTCAAAAATGACCTAAATAGGTTGATTCTTGAGCATCAGAAACCACCGAAAAGTTCAGAACAATCAGATTATGCATCTGACCCAAAAAAAACTCGCAATCCACAAAACGACCAAAGTAACAAAAACTTTCACGGAAGATGAAGCAAGAACCACAACACGCAGATGCAAGATCCTAGAGAAGCATTTCCTCGTGATTATCGTCTACTCCAAGTCACTTTCCAGCCACCGTCCGGCAAAAAATCAGAGAGAAGTTTAAGGATAAGGGGTCCTTTTAATGAGATGTTTTATGGGTGAATGGTTGCCCTAATGCAAAAATTTCTTCCATCCCTATAAAAAATCGTACTTTTTAGAAAAAAAATTCTTTTAAAAAACTTTCTCTCATTTGGAATGGTTGGAAAATATGTACTATTTTCTTTCTTACTTTCACTTTTCCTACTTTTTCTCACTTACAAACGTGCCCTAAGGGAAAGTGGCTTGCCTTGAATTGGGGTGTCAAAATCGCCCCCCTTAGATGTGCATTTTGAAAGGTTCAGATCTCAAACATGAAGGAGGTTTCCGGATTTCAAATGAGGATACGAGACCAGACCCTCCCCATTCTATTCTCAAATCCAAGGATCTCTCCCTATTATAAGAAGGATTTCAGATCCTTTTTTGAAAGGATCTTGCCGTATTTCCCTTGATCCGAAATCCTTCGTTTGAATAGCATTGGATCCGGGCATGCACCCCATGCCACATCAGCAGCTGCCCATGCCATGTCAAACCTCAGATCTGTGATCCAAGCTTTCAAATAAACCCTTAGCTGCACCAGAATCCAAATGCGAAGGAAATGAGAAAACTAATTTCCTCAAATTAAGGACAGAAGCACACTTAAGATACAACGGTACAAACCTGTTTGGCCTCAATCAAACAAGAGAAGCAAAATTTCTCTACAACACTTTTCACATGACAAACAATAGATAAAAGAACTCAACCAACACTGCAAATCTATATGATTACAAAAAACTGGCAGCAGAGCAAGCACAGCAGACTCAAACATATCGCTTACACTCTCAACCCTCTCAGAAGCCACTGGAAGGGATGCTGCTTGTTCTAAGCTCTGCAGGGGGACCATTGCTGGTTTTACTCACAACTCCCTTGCCGAAGTAGCCGGCAATCACAGAAAAACCATCATTAGAATTCCTAACTTGCTGGAAAAATTTGTCATGGTCTTTGGCGTTTTCTTCCAAGCTTCTTTTCATCTCCAGCAAGCTTCGGTACTGAGGCATGCAGACAGGGCATTCTTTCTCATTGTCACCAAGGCATCGCTGATGAAATGAATGCATGCAAAGAAAATGTACTGCAGGAAGATCAAGAGTGAATGTGCATAAAGTGCATTTGCTCAGCTGGAAAATCCTCGCATTTGTCCTGAGGTCCTGTATTTCTTTCCGCATTGCTGATGTTTCTTCCTGCATCAACAAAGTAAATGAACAAAAACTGATATTCACATTAAGAACAACCAACCACTGACACACAAATACATGACAATGCTCAACAAGTACAAGCCTCAAGTTATATCTCTACCAGATAGTTAAATATACTGCACTTGGAAGTTTTAAATGAAAAGCTGCTAATAACAGATAAAGATGACCACACACAAATAAAATTATTAAAACTGTTTGAGAAAAATCAAGCAAAACTCTTCACAAACTTATAGCCAGCCTGCTCGTCCCATGCTGGTGTAGACCAGACACACTAAGGGGTCGTTTGTTTCATTCCCACCAATAAGAAAAGACCATGGGAAGGCCATCCCATCCCATGTGTGAAAAAATGCATATGTAGGTGGTGTATGGATTTACATAGCAAATGCATGGTCAACAAAATAAACTTATGATGACTGCAGACCCCACAAGAAAATAGAGTTGGCATGTTTGTTTCACCTGCATACGAAAATGGAGGGTTTCATATGTAAACCCCCATTTTCATGTGTAAATTGGGTGAAACAAATGACCCCCAAGGCATTTGGGGTGAGCTAAAGTGGGTTGACTAGGGCCATTAATTTAAAAGGCCTGGTTTTGGCCCGGTTTTTATTGGACTCAGGTATTAGGAATCGCCCACAGAGCACTCATTTTTGCCTACTAAGTAGGATAATGGTGACAAGTTGGGCCAAAACCCATTCCAAAACTATTTTCTTAAAAATGAAAATTTAAACTGTTTCCATAATATTTGTTTTTATTGGGTCAGCTGAGATTATAAACAGGTTGGGTTTTGGTAACGGACCTGGGATAAAGACCTAGCCCAAACTCTCTGCCCAAGATGGGCCAGGTTGACTTGGTCCACTGCAACACCTGACCCAGTGCTGACTCCTACTCATGATGGTTAAGACAGACTTGTTATGATGTTCCGAAGCAATTTCAAAAGCAGCCTGTTTGCTTGTTCTCTTTTTCTTGTTGTGTTGGCCACAAAGTATACAAATGGAACCTAACCACCCAACAGCCTAGATGTGTGTTCATACACACAAGAAAAATAAAGCATGCTGAAAATAATATATGATTAAATACAGTTACCTGGTACTTCTCAATAGATTTACGATCATTCTCAATAAGCTTAGATTCCTGTTCAAGCTTTTGTGCGATGTAATCCTTCACGACAGAGAGGGTAAGACATGGGTTACGGGATAAAGTCTGGAGAACAATAATTGGAGGTACTATGTCATCCCTTTCGATATATACCAAGACTTCTTTTACTTCTTTGGAGCAATCTTCACCAAGCTCACCAAAGTACTTTAACACATCTGCCCAAAGTGATGGATCTCCACCCTTGCTTGAATCCCCAAGTTTCTTGCAACAAGAGATCAATCCCTCGTGATCATGGGCCTGCATATAGCATGATATTACTTCTTTAAAAAGCTTCATCTTCTCATACAAAAATAGGCGCCCTTCTTTGAAACCATTCATCTCACATAGGACAACTGCGGGCTCCACATCATACAAAGGGTGTTCCAGGTTAGATGGCCATGCACTTTTAAGCAAGCTCAATCCTTTATCAAGCCTTTCAATACGGTTATTTTCTTTGTTTCTATCTTCAACCGAAACACCTGATTTCTCTTTGCCACCACTCTGTGGAAGACTAGTGGAGTCAACTAAGGCCCTGTCCTTCAGCTCAACACCAGATGCATCTTGTAGAATTGAAGGAAAATTCAAGTCATTTGATAGATACAGCTCCAACATGGTATTGTGGATTTCCACCTGGGCAGGTGAGTCATTCACCCTGCTGGTGTACTTCTCAAGAAAATTCATAAGAGATTGAGGTTGGTGAATAAAAATATTCACAAAATCATTAGGAGAAGGCAGCCTAAAGGGATATACTCCATTCAAGGTCCTCTTTTTCTCTTGTTCTCCTTCATCAGTACAAAGCCTCATAAGTATTTCAATAGTCTCAACTGGCTTATGCTCAACAAGAATCTTACCATATTCTTTCACTGTGACCTCAGCTTGGTTTAGATCAAGACCAGAAATATACAGAAGTGCTTCATCATACCTACCTAGGTCCTCGAGCAAAATCTTCAAATATAACTCATGTTTTCCAGACTTCTTTGCAACATACATTGCATGTTCATGGTACCCTGCTGCACGGCAAACTCTAATTGCAGTCTCCACATCAAACTTGTGCTCCCCAACACCATCATCACCTTTGATGAACTCATCCAGCTTTGCTACATCCTTTAGTTTTGTATAGCAATTTAGGAGAAGAGTTGTATGATCTTTAGAAGCAAGCCCTTTTTCATGTAAATTTTCCAAGTAATTAGTGAGGTTGTAAATCCGCTGGGCATCAAGAAACTTTTGTATGACATAAGAAGGCTCAAGTTGTCCAATGGTATGGATATACTGAGCCATGGCCTCGTCATAATCCTGTTTTGCATACAAGTGATCACCATACTTTCTTAGCACTTCAGCCATAGCGGCAGCATCTGCGTGCTGGCTCTGGACAAGATTAATTGCAACAGTGTAGAGATTCTTCTTGAAAAGCATATCCAGCTTACTTCCCATGTCCTTCTCGCCTATGCAAAGAGCAGTCTTGTCACTCATAATAAGAATTATGCAACCCCATTCACAGAGCATATGCGATACTTCTCCAACTACTATGCTATGAGCTATCAGATGATTTTTCAAATCATATATGTTGAAAGTATTCTTGACGCTTCTTTGGTCAGAAATAACAGACAAAAGATACCCTCGGAACCAGCCAAGGAATTTCTTCTCTCCTTCAAAAGCCCAGCAAGGACCACGACCATCCACTTCATAGAAGTATACAGCCTCAGGTCGACCAATTACTAGCTCCTAATAAAAATTAAGAAATGAGAAAGCAGATTAGTATAAAAGAAAAGTCATTTTAGGATCAACTACTGATTTTCATCTATGACGCAGGCTTTTACCTGCTGATCACTCATGGTAACACTATTGGCATGGCCTCCAGTCTGATCTAGTGTCTGGCACTTAGGTGGCTGATCTCGCAAATTAAACAGGCTCACTGAAGTAGGGGTCACAGCAAAGAGCTGAAGAGTTGACCCATCAACTCGATATGCTAGACCTGTAATAGGGGACTGATTCACATCTGATACAGTCTCCACCTGCAGCTTGAACCGCACAATACGCTCTCGTGCAATGTCACCTTTGATGCAGTAGATATAACCATTATCTAACCCTATAGAGATAAACAATATTGGAGGCGCTTCTTCAAGGACCAAAAAGGATGTGATCTGCAGAAGTGAAAAAAGAGTTTCAACACCTCCCAATTCAATTTTGCAATCTACATCTAACAGAGATCTGATTTCTGAAGTCATCAAGTTTTTTTTATCAATTACATCTATGTGTAGAGATCAATGAATACTCAAAACCATATAGCACCAGAAACTTCAAAGATTGAATACCTTTGCTTCAGGGAATTGGTTGGTGAAAATCCGCAATATCTGAATACAAAATGGACTTGTGGTGCTGGAACCCTCTTGCTGCATTTTATCAAGATCAAAAACCTTGAGGCACATAGATGATACCTGTGGCGTGGTTGTTTCATCTTCTCCCACGGTAAAGAGAGCATTACGTTGCTGTTTGTCAAAGAACAAATTATGATAAATGTCACTCCACTGTTTTTGAAATAAAATTTTGAAAAATTCTAATGGCATTGAAGGCACATAGTCCTGCATAGCTATTGCAGCGGTTTATGAGAAGTAGTACCTCAACTCATGGAGTTGTCAAAGACCAAGAACTATATCATAATATAAGTAGTTAAAAAATATCTAAACACAACATTTAGTTAGAATAAAAAGACGACCAATAATTACACGGGTTGCATAAGTTGATCAACAAGCACCCGAGCACAAGACCATGGAAGTTGTGTGCAGATCCAATACGTGTACTGAAATTTCATTAAACATGAAATCATAAGGGCACACTTGGATACCCACGGGGAGAATGTGTACGCATTTAACATGGATGCAAATACGTGAAACGGAATCCTTATTCCATCAAATTTTCAAAACTGAGCCACTATAGTTATTTCAACAGAAATACTTGTTTCCATCTCTGTAGGCGGCAACAAGGGTTCCTTGAAAGGCGAAGAAGGGTGAAGCTCCCATTGCCATGTAATTCTCATTCTCTTGATTTTGCAGGAATCCACATTAACAAGGATTCTGGTTTCTACTTTTATTGAGGTGTACCCAAGTGCAGCCTAAAGGTAAATATCACATATTCTAGGATTCAAATTCTCGCAAAAATAAATTATTCAATCCTGATTTGGATTAGATCTGTTGTGCCAACAAAAACAACCAATTAGTTGATCTTGCATAATACCACAGCACACAAATATAACCATGGAACTGCCATGTTAAACCATCTGGATGTCATAAAAGTTAGGAAGTTGTGTGCAATATACAGAAGGAAGATACCCTAAAAGTTGCTCACAAGTGCATCATTTCAACTTCTGGTTGCATACTCTTGGATTTCAGTGACATCTCAGTTCCCTCCTTTCAAGAATCACATGCAGCCATTTTCAGTATTGCTTCTGCTAGTAAAACAAATGGGCATTGAATATGAAGCTAGATGGTAAAAGGTGGACCATCTTACCCAAGGGACTCAGGATGACATCATGTGATTCACAAAACAAAGATCATTTATTGAATCAAAGGCACATGATTCAGGTCAACTAATTTACACGTTACATCTCTTTCAACTTCAGACCATATTATTATTATTATTGGACAATTTTGGACAGCCCAAGCAGGGAAAGTACAATGAATTGCTTTCAACCCCCAAGGTGCATAGTTCTCTCTTTTACTCTTTCTTTCCTTGTTCTTATTTTGGTTTCTCGAGTATGAGATTTGAATTTTGAACCCAAGATTTACTGATCAGCACATGTCAAGAAGGTGAACAATAAAAGACAGTTTCTTACCAAGTAACTTGTTAAAAAATATATAGAGACAAGGGAGATTTTGTAGATAGTTTTCAATATGGAAGAAAGCCTATGATAGATCCCCACATCAACTATCTAGGTAAAAAGGATTGACAAAAATCTGACAAGTAAAAAGCTAGTGTAGGATGGACAAAGATGAGGACAAGCAAGTGTAGATTATGTCGCAAGCAGACAGATGTTTTATGAGACTCACATGAGACCAACAACTATCATATGATTCTGAATGTAAGAAGCAATAAGGAGACAGCGAATATCAGCAAGACATGACATTAAGATGCAAACGTATTGTTATAGAAAACAGAAGAACTAAAATTTGATAACAAGACAGGTTACTTACAGCACCAACTAAGGGGAAACGAACAGTGCCCTCTCCAACAGTTTTGGCATATGATTATGAACAAAGCCCGTTGTAATTTACTATAAAACTACGACGTGATACGAGTTGAAGGAGCCACAAAAACGGAAAACCAATGAAGACTTAGCGGAAGATGGTGGATTGCAGCATGCTATGAATTTTAGTTCTAAATTGGCAATGGTGATAGCAATGATCCTTCCGTCGAGATACCGCAAGCTTGCACGTACTAAATTGCTCAAACATACTGCACTGCGTAATGCCTATGTACAAGTCCAATTCTTCAATCAGACCAAAAGCACAAAAACATGGTTTTTCTTTCTCATCATCAATAGCTGGAACTCAGAACCCCCAACAAAGATGCCAAACACTCCACCCCAAAAATGCAAATTTCGTGGAATAAGTTTACAACCAGAAGATTGAATGGCATATTTTCCAATCTGCATCCTACCAACCCAACACAGGATCATTCTAAATCATTATCATAATTAACAACGTAATTACACTAAAATTTTGTTGTTGCAAAAAATGCAAAAAAAATTGTTGATTGCATTTTGTTGTTGTAATTATGATTGCAAAAAAAAAACCCACCAAAAACAACGTAATTACACTAAAATTTTGACTTCAACCGAAGAAAAAAACCCATCAAAAGGGGGTCGGTTCAATTAGTCAAAGCAATCAACAAATCGACGAAATCGATTCAATAAAGAAAAAAACGAGGAAGAAAAAGAAGGAAAAGGGGAAAACCTTGAGGTGTTGGAGGAAGAGAACGTTGGCGGCGTGGGCTCTGAAGCTGAAGGCGAGCTTGAAGCCGCGATCGAGGAGGTGGATCATCCCATCGTCGCAGCCGAGGGCGATCCGGCCGCGGCCGCCGGAACAGCACTGCAGCCTCCCCTCGACGTCGGAGGGGACGGCGCACCTGCTGGATTTCTCCTCGAAGAACTCGAACTTCCTCCACTGGTACATCCTCTCTCTCTCTCTCTCTCTGCCCCTCCGATTCTGGGTTTCTGAATTCTTATGGAAACAAACAGGGGAAAAGGAGAGAGAGAGAGAGAGAGAGAGAGTCACAAATATCGGCCACTTTTAAAATCTCCTGATTTTATCGCGAGATTAAAAAACGATATTATTCCCAAAAAAACGCGATATTTTAACAATATCGACCGTTTTGAAAAGTGAATAGTCTGCCTGAATTGGATTCTTCAAAAGCCGGCCTAATGGGTCGTTTATCGGAGCTTGATAAACAAATTCAGACTTGGCGTATGCCTGATGAGATCAAATGGCGTCAAAGATCGAGAGAATACATTGGCTCAAAAGTGGGAAGCAGAATAACAATTTTTTTCACCTTCATGCCTCACATAAGAGGCGTTTGAACCGGATCCCTTTCATTCCCATCGACACTAGCGTGTTGGAAGGTCCTGAAATAATGGCTGGTATTACCGAGTATTTTAAAGATATTTTTGGGACGCCCGGGACATCATGTGTCAAGCTCGTCGATTTTCCGTTTGCTAAAAACTTCATCGCATCTCGCTGCTGGCTTGGTACAGCCGGTCACCTTAGATGAGCTCAGACTAGTCTTTTTTGGTCATTACTGCCCTGGCTTGGATGGTTTTCCAAGCCATTTTTTCAAACAATTTTGGAAGGTTTGCAGGTTTGATATTATGCAGTTTATCTCAGAATTCATTTCCAATGGTGTTATGCTAAAAGAATTCACTTGGTCGGAAAAACCACTCCCGGCGCGAAGACATGGTTGCACTGGCTCAACTTGTCATACCAACGGTTGTCACCCGGGGTGTAAAACTCCAAGGCTAGGACCTCTGCCCCTGGGGCTGCTCGCGCAGGGAGGGGATGCTAATGGGAATCAAACCTTGGAGCTATGATATTATCATTTTGCTAATGCGGTATTTATATATTTTTTACATCTACTTTTATATTTCCAATGTTTTCTTATGTTTTGTAGGTTTGCTTGTAGTTTTAGAATTTAAATAAACAGATACTGTTCTTATATTTTTGTGAAAATATAATTTTTTTTTAATTTACCCCAGATTTTCCTTTGCCTAGAAAATCCCGATAACGAAACTTGTGACTATGAGACTGTGAGAGAGAGACTGTTTCATGTAGGACTGTTCATGGATCGGATCTTAACTAACTAGAATTGATACCCATCAATAGTATTAGGCTGTTGTCCTATTAAAGGGTCTGGTGGATCCACAAACCCGAGTAGTATTTGGACCTAGGTCTGGCTGGCTTGAGAGTTTACAATCGGCATTTGGGTCCAATTTAAAAGTTAGAACCTGGAATTTTACATATAACAATCAAAAGAAAGGTGGTTTTAACGGGTTTGGTTCTTACCATCTGAACCTGGACTAGGTTTTCTTTCTAACTAAGCTAGATCTAATCAGGCCAGTACCCAAGCCTAGGGCTGTCCACAGGTCTGATTTGTATCAATTACCCGACCCGACTCAAACCCGAATTCCTGGGTATGGGCATGGAAATTGCCGACCTGAATAATATTTAGGTCTACCTGAACCTGACCCGAGCAATACGTGGGCCAGTTTTGAGTCATGATTTTTGCCTGGTACTCTATTCAACTCTCTTTTTTTTTTGTTGGGCACCCCCATCCAACCCGAGCATTATGTATATATATATACACACACGAGAACTGAACATATTAAGCCCTCTTTTCTCGGTATGACCGTTTAGCCATCATAGTTTAAAGTGATTTATGATAGATTTGGACCGTTAGATCTCTCTCTCTCTCTCTCTCTCTCTCTCTCTCTCTCTCTCTCTCTCTCTCTATATATATATATATATATATATATATATATATATATATATATATAATTCTGCGGGTCTGGGTTTGTAACTATTTTTGTGACCTGACAAAACCCGAGTAAGAACCTGTTATGTGCGGGTCCGGGTCAAGCCTGACCCATCCTGTTGACAGCCCTAAGCCCATACCAGCAATTCAAGGTTGGACCTGTGTCTGGATCCATTTGAGTGAGCATATGTCCCACACTACGAGCCCTAGTTTCAAATTTGATGGATGAACGCCACTCATGCCATGGCCCATTAGGTAGGTTAAAAAAAATTACATATAAGTTATTAGTAATTGTTAAAAGCACGCCCAATTTTAAAAATTGTTGCAGATATACCGAGGGGTGGGGCAACCGGCCCGGCAGCCTGATGGGCCAAGCCGACCCGGCTCGTCATGGGCCGGGTTTGGGCCATAATTTTAGGCTCGGGCCCATTAGGTACCGGGCTGAAACCCGGCCCGTTATATAAGTGGGCCCGGCCCGCGGGCTACCGGGTCAGCACGATGGGCTTGACTTATGTATTAATTGTTTTAATAATATATATTTTTTATAAATTAACTATTACATTTTTTATTAATTTTAAGAATGGGTAACTATTATTAGTTATTAATTTTATGTTTTTTATTTAATTCATTTTTTGGTATTCTAAGAATTATTGTATTAATTTTATTAAAAAATAACTTACAAATGGCTTTGGACTATGTTGGGCTGGCCCGCTTCCCATTGGCCCATTGGGCTAATTGGCCGGGCCATGGGCTTCTCTTCAAACCTGAGCCCGTTAAGAACTGGGCCGGGCCCGCCTGATGCCCACCCCTAGATATACCTAAACTTTGCCAAGATTAATTAACAATTCTAAAATTTACTTCAGTTAAATGTTTGCTACAGTTATGATTTTACTCTAAAAAAAGTTGTTTTAGAAAAAAAGCATTATCTTTTCGCAATAACCTACTTTGGGTAACAAAAATAAAAATGTTTTGAAGGTAAATTAGTAAATCAATTCTCAAATACTAGTGGGTTAATGATAAACCAAGTTTTTTTTTAGAGAATGATAAACCAAGTTAAATTAACGAAAACATGAGCTTAATTAATGGAACAATTAACCATTTTAACAGCTTAAGTGTAAAAAAAAATTATCACTAATAGTTTGATCGCATTTTAGGAAATCTTTTAACAAAGATAAATTTCCTTGTTATAAAGCAAATATTTTCTACTATCAATAGTATGCAAAAAAAATAGATGTTTATGTCTTTTTTTTTGTAAATCTAATATTGTAGATATAATCTTCATGGTTTGTTTAGCAAGAAACATGTTTTGGATCATTCATGCAGGGTTTTCAAGTATTTAAAAAGGGTTAATATTTGGTGTTATTGAAAGCACGAAATTATAAGAAACTGTTGAACTGAAAATCATCGGTTCAGGCTTTATCAGTTCGATCTTACCACATAGATGTGTTGTAGATGGTTTTGTTCACTAAGGATCAAACCTTGTGTCTTATTGTTTTGATAAAAAAAATCTGATTTTTCAAGTCATGAAATTTTAGTGCATTGTGAACCCTTAATTTGTGAAGCCCTTAAAAACCTGCTAATGTATCACAATCATATGATTCAAAACTCATTTTTCACTAAACAAAACTTGTAGACCACATCCATCGTGTTTAATCTACAAAATAAATCTAAAACCTAGATTTTCAGCTCAATAGTTCTATATAATTGTGTGCCTTCAATAGCACCATATATTAACCCTTTAAACAACAAAACAGTAGCGCATAATGCACTATAATTTCATCACACGCACACAAAAAAGAAGTTTTTAAAACAACATGACACAAAATGTAATCCCTAACAAATAAACAGGCTGAATGCACCTGCCGTTCAGATTGATTAAAAAAATATTACACTTACGATGTCTAGGTGGATAGTATGGTACAGTAGTCGGTAAAAGCGATCCACCCGAACAAATCATACCAGAACTACAGAGTACAGACTGCACCCCACGTTTCACCAACTCATGAAACCCACAAAGACATTCTCGTCCCCTGCTCTAGGATATGTTTAGGGATGACAGTGGACAGGGGGGAGAGGGGGGAAAATGGCCCCACCCCACCTCGCCCCGTTTGAACCATGGATGGAGGACATGAAATGTGATGGACGTTAAAATCAAAACCTGTGTGGGGGATGGACTTACGCTTTCCCCTGCCCCATCCCGATACCAGTCTTGCCCCGTCTCCAATTCTTCTTTAGGGATGGCAATGGACTGAGGGAAAATGGGGCCCCACCCCTCCTTGACCTGTTTGGATCGAGGATGAAGGACATGAGGTGAAGATGGAGGTGGGAATGGAGGTTAAATCAAAACCCATGCGGAGATAGAGGCCGGGATGGAGGGCAGTATTTTGAGACAGGTCAGAGGTGGAGACCTTGTCCCCCGCCCCCGCCCCAGTCTACTGCCATCCCTAGATATATTGCCATCTTATGATTCAAACATAAATTATACTTTCATGCCCCTTACTGCTTTAACAGCATATTCATACCCATATATCCACTGAGAATTAGGGGTGGCAATCGGGTCGGGTTGGCGGGTTGGCGTGTCAGCATACCTCAACCCGAACCCGACCTGTTTAATAAACGGGTAACCCGACACGACCCGCCAACCCATTTAATAAATGGGTCGGGTCGGGTAAACGGGTTTTCAGGTTCGCGGGTCCGGATGGCGGGTCGGGTTGGCGGGTTGACGGATTGGGTTGGCAGGTAGGCAGGTTGGCGGGTCGGGTTGACAGGTTGACGGGTCGGGTTGGCGGGTTGACCCACCCGCCTAACCCGTTTATTAAACGGGTCAGCCGGGTTGGCATACCCCCAACCCGAACCCGACCTGTTTAATAAACGGGTTACGCGGGTCGTCCCGTTTATTAAACGGGTTGGCTTAAGCCCAACCCGAACCCGCCTAAGAGGCGGGTTGGCGGGTCGGGTTGGCGGGTCATGTCAGAAATTGCCACCCCTACTGAGAATGACTGAATGAGTCACAGGTGACAAGACTATAATCTGGTTTACCACAGATTAACCCTAACAACTACGTGTCAGGTTTGGTTCAGACCCCGGTGAAACCAGACTTGGATCAGATTTTCAGGTATGGTATCAGGTCTGAACTCGGGTCTACTATAAGAGAAACCATACTCAGACTTGATAAGAATTACATGAAATAAACCTGGACCATACCCAATAAATTAATATTTTTTTTTTATCATTTTTACATTAAAAATTTATAGGTCATAATCAAAACTCGGCCCGGGTCTGGTATAAAATTGCACAAACTATACCTAGGTTCATGTCTTAATCAAACTTTTGGATCCGGACTTAGATCTTAATTGGGTCTTCTTATTTGTCACCATACTCAAACCCTAGGGTTTGGTTTGGGTAGACCTAACCTGTTGACACCGCTACCGACAACTACTAAGAATGGCATAGGCTCATCGATCCTTTTGGATCAAGGACACATTTAATTGATTGGATCAGAATTTGAGTTGTTTTATTTTTATTTTTGTTGAGCTTTTTTGTGGTCTTTTTTCTGTAGCCCAAATCATAATTTATCTGGCAGAGAGAGAGAGAGAGAGAGAGAGAGAGAGAGAGAGAGAGATCAACATTGCGAAAAACAGGTTCATCCAACATTGAACCTGTCAAAAAATACACGCCAAAAAGCCCAGAAAAGAAAGCAAGATACAAAATACATTTGATCGACAATCGTCACCCTGGTTCAGGAGGTGGCGATGGAGGCTGATTGCGCTGAAGCTCAGGAAGGTTGATGCGCAGAATGGCGTACACGTCTGCCAAGATAAGGTTCACTATTTTATTGAAAACCACCAGAATATGCCGGAAGATGGCATTGTTTCGGGTCATCCAAACGGCCCATCAGGATGAGAGAAGCCACATTCGCCAAATAATTCACCATTTGTTGCACTGACGAACAGGTTGAGGACCCCACAACAAGTCGTTTGCAAACGATTCGTGATGTACGCAGACCACAGGCTTATTCCAGGTGACCTTAAAGATGTTTTGAAATACAGTGCACTCCCAAAATAGGTGAAATGCAGATTCTTCGACTGCCTGGCACAACACACATTTACTCGAAAGATGAAATCTGATGGATTTGAGGAAGCTGTCAGTCTGCACCCGATCGTATAGGATGAGTCATGCTAGGAAACGAGATCGAGGAGTCGATCCCTTGCCCCAGATAAGGCTTGCTGGGAACCGGTCCACCCTCGAAGGAAGGAGAGAGAGGTATCATCCTTTAGCGCGGAAAGAGCCGTTCGGAGCAAAGGCGCGTCCTAAGAACTGAGACTGCGAATCAACAAAGCCATTAATAGAAAGAACCGCAAACCAAGCTTGGATCCATGATTGACGAAGCTTTGACATTGATTGCTGACTCACGTGAGTGGACCCAACCAATGATTCCACCCTCCTGTATTTAGCAAGAAGAACGCTGACACACGGGGACCCATGTTGGTGCGCAAGCCAGCTCTACTTCACGGCGAGAATCATACTCCTCAATCTGGGGTCCTTGATTTCCAAACCCCCCTATAAAGAGGAACCCTTAGGGTATCCCACCCTATCAGGTGACGCTTGTTGTTGGAGCCACTTCCAGATCACAGGAAGTTTGTCAAAACCCGAGATAGCTTCTTACTAACCCCTACAGGCATCAGGAACATTGTCATAACAAATTCTGGCATAGCATTTAGGACGTGCTTGATGAGAGTCAATCGACCCGCGATGGAAAGGTAGGAAGCTTGTCAGACCAAAATTTTATTCTGAAACTTTTGCAGAGTTGAGTTCCAAGCTGCCGTTGTGATCCTACTGATCTGAAGCGACAGACTCAGATAAGAAAAGGAGTTTTCCATTACCGTGCATTCAAATATTTGCTGGCCCATGACCAACATTGATGGAAGGGCATTAACCAAGGATAGACAACACTTATCATAGTTCATAGATAAATCTAACACCGACAGAAAAAAAAAGTAGGACAAGCTTGAATCATAACATTTGTTGGATTGAAGTCCTTCCAAAAATAATCATATCATCGGCGTAGGTCAAGATATGACACGAAAACTCTGATATACCGAGTGGCTCAATTAGACCACACTGAGAGAAAAAGAGAGAGAGAGAGAGAGCACCAGCAGCTTTCGAGCCACCAATGAGGAGAGGAGTGAGGAGAGGAGGTGAGTTTGAAGTTCCATTGATTAGACACCACGGTGGTTACCCATGTAGTCAGCTGGGTCCTGTGTCAAGTTGGAAGCTCTGGATAGAATCCCCTTGAGGCATGGGAGCTGCTGTTGCTTTAACAAGGTTGGGATAGCTAAGGCTTCGTGGTCGTATCCTCAACCCGATCCGGAGTTTTACCTTGCAGGGATGCAGACCCGTTAAGTGACCCAGTTCTTGATGAGGGTTTTCCTTTCTCTTAAAAAAAAATATTTCTGACAATCAGCATACTATTCAAGTTTGGCACTGTAGAGAGAGACCCTGATTTTGTTCAAAAATAACTTATAAATAGATTTTTAAATTTTACTCGAAGAAACTGCCCCAGGCATAGAGACCTAGCCGCGCTGGCTGAGCTTGCCGGTCTTTGTCCATGTCGGCATAAAATTCTGAGGGCTCACCCCTCGATCCCTGTGAGTGGCCAAGCTTTGGCTTATGAGGGGGTAACGCACATGGGATTTGAATCTAGACTGCCCGTCTAACAGTCGACGCCCCCATCCCACTACGCCAAACCCCTTGGTCTAACTTATAAATAGATTAATAGTAAAAGAGGGAAGGGAAAGGTAATCTAGTAAATTGACTAATTTAACCATGTTTTGACCATTGGAAGCTTACTGGATTAAAAGGAGGCGTGTGTTGGAGAGTTATTATTTTAACTCAAGCATTTATGTGTAAAATTTAAAAGTTAATCGGGTATCTAAAATTAGGTTAAAAGTTAAGAAGGTATCTGTAAATTTTTTTTTTCTGAAAAATGTACGTATTAAATGACTGTCCAAAATCTGAAGACGTGAAGGGGCCTGCTTATTAATAGCAAAGGTTGGTCCATCCGAAACGGAAATTTCTGGTTTGACTTTGAGAGCCACGCCAGAAAACTTTCTTTCAATTTTTGTCTGATGCGCCCCCATCATCAACGTCGCCAAACTTTTCCTTTCAAACGATACAAAGAGAAAAGGCAGAAATTTTGACGCATATTTGCTCCTGTAGTTGTGCAGGTTTAGTTATTGTTGTTTTTTCTCTCCTTAATCTGCAATACCATCTTGTCCATTTTGAGAATTATGCATTAATCTCAACCTTTTATGTAGAAAATAATGATGGGTATCCCTGTTTTGTTGTGAAATTTGCAGATCTTGAGGATTTGTTTCAAGACAGAGATTAGATGAGTGCCCCAGGAGAGACTCAACTTGCTGACCTCCTTCAATGTATTTTCTGCATTCTCTAGAGTTACCCATTTGATTTTAAGTCTTTGTTTTTTTGTTTCCTCCTTATAATTAGTCGTTGAGGATGTTGACATTGGAAACAAAAAAATCAACAAATTGGAACAAATTATACATGGTTGAGTTGATAATTGCTTTCACGGTGTGGTTTTAGTTGTTCAAGATGCCTGTTTTTGTTAGTTGCCCTGCTCTTGTTTTTTATCACTTGCCTTATACAA
Organism: Nuphar pumila; assembly: GCF_984573655.1. Taxonomy (NCBI): domain Eukaryota; kingdom Viridiplantae; phylum Streptophyta; class Magnoliopsida; order Nymphaeales; family Nymphaeaceae; genus Nuphar; species Nuphar pumila. The sequence continues at coordinate 9,170,603 of NC_143263.1, read as the reverse complement.
GGGATGGTGTTGAATGTGATGGACTGAATTTCATGTCAAGCTAGATAGCTTTGATGCTGGAAATGCAATTCAATTACCATGGTTTTCTGCGCAATGAAATTCGAACTTTTGGCAAACCTACAGTTTGACACGCACGTTGCAATATATTTTTGTTAGTTTTTAATGGATCTGCATACATGTACATAAAGTAGCAGTTCATGAATCGGTTGGAATGAAGGACGTTGAAGTTTAGGTGCTGAGGAGTTTAATTTAAGTCATGTAACTGATGAACATGCAGTGTTGGTAGAAGTTATGTAATTGATGAACACGCAGTGTTGGTAGAATTTGTTTACTGCTAGAGACCAGTGAAAAATATTACAATGCAACGACCATAGTTGCATGCACAATGTGTTGGAACCTTTTAGTCCTTACAGATCACTCTGCTTGTATGTTAGGTTCTCTGGAGATTAATGTAGTCTAAGAAAGAAAAATGTGGTCTTAATAGGATTTGTTCGCCCTAAGAAAAACAGCTGCTAGTCAGACCAACTGCTTAAGAACATAATCATACATTAGATCATTATTCCAATGTTCAGCAGTCTTTCTGTTTTTAGAGTCCTGAAATTGTTTTTCAATTGAAGTTCTGAAGAAGATCGTGCCTACTATTATTGTTCTTTCATTGAAGAGGACATCTCTTTCTATTTAAGAACATGAAATTCTTCTATAAAGGAAAATCCAATGCTTAAACCTTCTTGAGGCTTCTTCCTTTTTGCCTCGTATGACCGAACCATGTCACCTCAATCTCATGTGTTCTAAAGTCTGGGTGAGCTCAGATGATTGTAGTTCTCATTGTATATAAACCAATTCATGCATCAGGAAGATAAGTAGATCCACTGGGAACAATGTGATGTGCTACACATCAATCAAGTTACAAAGTTCAAGCAAAAATCACATGAGATCATCAGAAAAGCACATATTCCACATATCACCCAATATCGTGTATGGAAATATGGTCCGAGTTTGATGTCCTCATATAAGTAGGAGGGCAGCTATGAGTAATGCACCTTCTTTTTTGAAATAAAGGGTTCATGAACACTTCGGTGATTGAAACTTGGATAAAGTTATCTGTACCCTTTTTTGCTTAGGCACCCAGATTTTCTGGCCCATTCATATGTTACCCAAGAACATGAAATGGACAAGTATACCTTTTGGTTGTTTTTACATCTACACAGCATAATATTCGGATTCCAAGATAATTTCAAGATGGTTCTTCCTAACGAGGGATAGAAAAGCTGAGAAGAATTCTAAAATGGTGAAAATAGGAATTGCCATTTAAAAATGAGTGGTTCTGCTAGAGACACGACAATTTCATGTCACCTGCTCAAGAAATCTTGAGACTGTAGCTCACTGCAATATAAGCTCCAAAAAAACCTAGATAACTTTAGTGTCAAATATTATATTGTAATCAAATATGCCTTACTAAAGCCTAGGCATAGTGTGATCTGTCATAAATCAAAACATTAGAAATTTTTGAGCACTTTTGAAAACTCATGTTTCTGATCAATGTGTTTGGAAATTTTAGAACACTTCTGATCAATCCATATGACCATGTCATGGCATGAGAATATGATCTTCAAGAACTAGTTTTGACATGGTCTGAGGAGAGGGAGAAAATGCCGTGGGTAGTGGTGGACATCGGGCTGGGCTAGGTTGGCCTATTTTGAGGCCTGTTCGGCCAGACTCAGAATTGAGCCTGCTGAAAGCCTTACCTGACTCTTGTTGGTTCAGGCTGGGCTCAGGTCTTATCGGGCTGAGTTACAGATCGTCCAGGTTGGGCCTTTCAAACCTGACTGGTAAATGCACCTGGTCTGGCCTTCTATGGCATTTTTTTCTCTTCGAGTTGAACCTGCAGTTAACACTTACCAGGCTTCGGGCTGCACAAGGATGCTCAACCCGGCTTGTCTCGGGTCAGGTACCCAACTACCCATCAGGTCCCTGACCCATGTCCACCCCTTACCTTGTGAAGGGCTTGGGCAGTTCAAGCTTGGCTCGTTTAGGCTCAAACTTGAGTTGTTGCAAGTCAATGAGCTTACACAAGCCAGGATGAGCCGAGCAGCTTTGATTGAGCTCAACTCAATATTGTAAACAAATTGGCTTGAGCTCAGCAGTCAACTCGTTAAGCTTATTTTTAAGAGCATGAACCCACTCTTACAAGATCAAGAGTCGATCGGGTAAAACGTCTTATGTAAAACAATCAGCGTGAAATTGACACCTGTCTTATGTGATGGGACCACTAGTTGCTTTGTACGGAAACAGGATGGATGTTGTATAGTATCCAAATTTATTTTTATGCTTACAAGCAGTCTAAATTTGTCCATAACACATTATTCTATTCTGTTTGGTTCATTTTCTTTCAAAGATCAGTTCAAAATTTTTCTGCTTGATCATATTTCTCCAATCTGAAGATGAGTTTATTGTCCTAACCCTTTTTTTAAACACTTATCTTTGTTGTTTTTGCTGTTTTATTATTATTATTATTTATTTTTTCCTGTATGCTTGGATGCCTCATAGGTTCTTGGCAAACATTGGAAGACCTGTTATCACAACCAGGGAATAGATGTTGTGCAGATTGTGGCTCGCCCAATCCAAAATGGGTGTATGTATCCGAGCATTTGATTTTCTTTCTCATCCTTTGAGATTGGCTTGTTACATGTTCCCATTGTGCTTTCATTAGTTATGCATGTAGTACGGTAAGAACTCAACTGCCTATTTCCAAGCCATTTACACTCACATAATGGCTTTTGTATACTACCCATAAATTTACAGAAATGTTTGGAATTTACCGGGTTTCAGATGCTTGATTGCATGTCTATTATGTTCATGGTGCTTTGCTAAAGTTGCAAAATCTATACACCATTTGCTGGATCATTTACCGTGAAGTTTTTATTTAGAAATGTCGTCCATTCAAAATGATCACCTGTTTGCAATTCCTTGCTATCTAGAGATAATATATACTTCCAGTGATATGGAGCTTCTTCTTCAAGAGAATGTGATGAAAAAGCAAGGTTACTATATCAATATATCTATATTTGTTCCGTTTGATGGTTCCATAAACATTACTGTTCTCTAGCTTCCAAATTCAATTAAACAAGCAATAATCTACTGATGGATGCATTTTATAACTGGAGAAAAAAGTTGTACCATGCGACAATTGAATTTGGCCTTAACCAGTCAAAAGCTGCAGATCATGTGATTTTCGTTTCACTCATTTTGCATATTGTTCATGTTTGGAAGGAACTTTTTTTTCATTACTGGCATCACATTTGAACCTGGAGCATTCTTTTCTCAAGTTTCTAGAGAAAACATTTCCTTGAGGTCAACATATTATTCCATTTTAAAAGAAAAACACAATAAACAAACTAATCAGTTGATCAAACTAAAAAAAAGAACAGGCAGATATAGGAGCCAATGACAACAGGAATAACATAAAAAAAACTGAAAATGCTTGCCACCAGTTGACCGACAACATGCAAATTCCAAGTTGACACTATCAAAGGGATTGCAAATTATATGAATCAAAGTATTCAAATTTACAGAATATATATATATATATATATATATATATATATATATATATATATATATTTCCAAAACAGATGGGACAAGGAGTAGAAGCTTTGATCTCCTCAACCGAGAAACAAAACATTCCTAAAGTGGCAATGTTTAGAGGAATACTTGATCCATCTGCCTACATTATTAATTAGAAAACACCTAAAGGCTTATTATTCATGGAAAGGAAAAAAAATCTCAAAAATTCCTCTGGTACATAACATCTAAGACGTATTATGCAATCTTTGCATCTTCACCTTCATTGTGGGAGTCTTGGGAGTCTTTCAGTTGGCTACATGAATATCATTAAGATTCTGAGCCCAGAAGTTGCCGTGACAAAAGAGCATGACTGTGTGTGTGCGTGTTGTTGTGTGTGAGTGTGTGCACCTTCACATCCATGAGTTACAATAATGTAAGGCATAATTTATACCTTGGAGTAGTTGCTAATACTAATAAATGGTGCTTATGAGTCTCAGGAAAGAGACGTATCTTGACATGTTATGATTCTTTATATGGTGATACATACTTTAGTTGTTTGAACATAGATTCAACTTCCTTTGTTATGCAATTCTTTGCATATTTATCTTTTAGGAAGAGTCCTATCTAACACACTAGAGTGGCTGAATTCAGGTCAGTGAATACAGGGGCATTCATATGCATCAAGTGTTCAGGCGTTCACAGGAGTTTAGGAGCTCATATCTCAAAGGTTTGAATATTATCGTCATTAATTGTTATTAAATTTCATTTGTCTATTACAATCTGTGAGTGATACTACATAAAGAATACACCTTGAGTAACTTAAAGTCCTCGATTCATCAATTATCGTAGTACAAGTACCTTTTCTTTGGTATGAGAATACTGAAGCGTGCAAATAATCCAATTTCCAATGTGGAAATTAGTTCAAGTCTTGTCCTTGGGCTCTGCACAAGCTAAGCTGGAGTCTTGTTCAATCAAGTTCACCCTAAAACAGCATGTACTAAGATTGAGCTCAAATCTACCATTATTCAAAACTTGAATCAATCAAGCTCTATCTATGCTTGATTAAGCTTGAGAGCAGCCGGTAACCAAAAATGGAAATATTTATTATTAGAAGTACTGAAGGAAAAGAACATGCAATTCAAACTTGGGGCCTATTATTGTGAGAAGGATGTTCCATAACAATTAACCTTTATTCTGTTGTAAACTTTTGGAATAGAAAAAATATACATAAAAGAAATTTAAACCCCTCAGAGAACTTTTGGAGCTCTTAATGATCCTGCACTCAACCTCAAGCTTGAGTTTGTTTATTGAAGGAACCCTTAAACTATGTTCAAACTGGGCTCATTTATTAGTTGTGCCTAAGACTCTTGAGAGGCTTGGCTTGTCTGCCACTCCTATCCTCATCAAACACTCAGCATGAGACAAATCATGTTGTGTCATTTTCTGTCAACATTAAACATCTGACTTGCTACTGAACTGATCTTCCACACGAGGACAATTTTTCAGGCTACGGATAGATGGATTTCAGGACATTCTCACACCTCACCATCAGAGGCAGAGAACTCTTCATTTAATTCCTTATCTGTCCCACACCCTAAAGGAAATTGTTGCAATTTTCTATATCTAATGCCTCTAGAGTCTGAGTTTCACAACCATCTATATTTGTCTCATAAGAACAAGCACTAGCATAACTGCACAGGAGAAATTTAATTGGTTAATCTTGCAGGAACTTTGCATGAGAGGTCAGGCACCTTTGATTGATGATAAGAAGGTTACCACATAAAGCTATTTGTGCAGATTTACACATCCAGCTATTTTCACTAACAAGGGGCTTGATTCGGGTGGGTTCCTCATCATTAAAAAAAGAAAAGGGTTGTCCACGAACAACCATTCTGTAGTCTGGCTCTCACTGGAGTGACTGGATCCAACATATGAACCCACAAAAATGCCACTAATATTTGGTTTTTGCTGGACCACACACACATACAACCACACGATATGCATCAATGACACTCTAACTGCTGATTAGGAATTCTGTCTAACCACTCAATCACTTGAGAAACATGCAGACAGTAGCCATGGTACAACCACATTACTTTTGCATATAGCGTCAAAAGTTTTGTTGGACAGCTATGAAATTAGAACAGTTTAGACAAAAAAAAAACTCATCTATGAATTCAGTTTCTCTTTCCCGTATTTGACTTCCAAAGAAGGAAAAAGAAAAACTCTATCCCCGATATTTCTCAAGCCATAAAATAAAATTTTGTAGATGTAGTTCCTTTTGAACCCCTGCAACTCAAGTTTCGCGGTTAGTTTCATTGACATCTTATTAGATTATATGTTCCACAACAAAATATTTATGCTAGCTGCATATTGCTGCCGCATCAGATTGTGTCAGTGAAACTGGATGAATGGACAGATGATCAGGTTGACTTAGTAGCTAGCATGGGTGGAAATATTGCGGTGAATATGAAATATGAAGCCTGTCTCCCAGAAGATCTTACAAAGCCAAGATCAGAAGCTCCAATAAAGGAGCGCACTGATTACATTAGGTGAATTATATCTTTTTTGGCTGACTGGTGCAAGAAATTCACATATGCTGATGCAGACTGCCATTTTTTTCATAAATCAGGAGAAAGTATGAGCTGCAAGAATTTGTAGCCAAGGAATCAGTAAGCTCCTCTGGATCTGGTAACTTTAAAGCTTCACAAAGCACTTATAGTGGCAGAATCTCAGGCTCATCCCAAGACAAGAAACAAGTTGAAAAACACCACAGCAGTCGTTTTCATGGCATTGGTATTAATTTCCGAAATAGCTGGAGAAAAAAAGAATCTGAGCACAAATCCACAAAAAAAAACTCAACGGTATGGTTTTGGCTGTAACTAGGGGTCTGGTCTGGTCGGGTGCATCCAAACATGGCATGATCTGAATTTCTGGGCTCATCTCTGAGTTTAATGTGGTTGACAGGACCCATCTTAGATCTCAGTCTAAGATGGGCCAAAATCATGTCCAAGATATGCCATGCCTGGTTGCACCTCCCCGTGAGATCAGGATTCACACGGTATGCTCAACAAAGCCTACTGGATCAACCAGGTATTGGTCGGTCTACCAACCCGGTATGGTGCTTTAGCTGTAACTGGGCAACACTCAAAAGAAGAAAAAGTAGTTTGACCAGTATAGTGCGCTTGACCCACAACCTTTTGCCCCCTTTTCAATGTTTCTATGATTCTTGAATTAATTTCTGGACATTCTAATCTTAGCTTTTTATCTCTGGTTGCAGATGGGCATGGTTGAATTTGTAGGGCTCATTAAGGTAAATGTTATTCGAGGAACAAACTTGGCTATTCGGGATATGGTGTCTAGTGATCCATATGTCATGTTGACAATGGGAAACCAAGTAAGCCTTTCTATTGAGATAAAATCAACATATCCTCATTTAGTTTACCTGATGAAAATATCTAAGTTATGGACTGCATTCCTTTTTTTCATTTTAGTAAAATATTGTGGACTACATTCCTAAGGCTTTAAATCTTCATAAACTGTCACAGACATTGAAGACACGTGTGATAAAGAGCAGTCTGAACCCAGTTTGGAATGAACAGGTTGTTCTGTCCATACCAGACACTGTTCCACCTCTAAAGTTGGTAAGATGATTCTGGCCAGCTTAAAAATGCTACGAAAAGAATAATAGTACACTATAGATTGCTTATATTGCCTTTTTAGTTAATAACCAAGAAGTAGAACAATACAAATGGTTCTTCTCAGTTTAAACCAGAGCAATATCTTCTCCGTAAGTTTATGCCCAAGACTACCAGTATCTTCCATTTTATTTATGCACTCACATTGCCTTTTTAGTAATATAGCAATATAAGTGGTTTCTTCTCAGTGTAGACTAGACTAGTTAGAAATATTTTATTTGTAAGGTTATGCCCAAGACTACCAGTATCTTCCATTTTATTTATGCCTAAGACAAAATGGTTATGCTTTTATCAGAACTAGGTAGATGTACAATTAACACTATCTGCAAGATGACCACCAATCTATGTTGATATTCTTGTGTTTGATACCTCATCATTTCTGTCATGTCCACATATTATTCTACTTTCCCAAAAGCTGCATTACTTGTAAAAATTGCTGTCATGAAGGATGACGTGGAAATGGTCATTCACTAGAATGAGTTTCTTAAATTTTTTCTTTTTCTTTTTTCCTTTTTTCCTTTTTTCTTTGTATATTAGATGGTAGTTAGGGATTGATGGCATGGAAATGGTCATTCACTTGAATGAGTTTCTCCCTCCCTTAATTCCCCCTCCCCTTATTTTTTGTATATTAGTTAATAGTTATGGGTTTTTATTGTGTCTGCTTTTGTGGAGTATGAGGAACATGACGCTTTTGGGTCATGGGGATGAAAGCTTTTAGGATTTGGAAATAGGAGGACAGTACCTAGCTTCAGGTTTTAGTTGAGATGGATGCTGATAGAACCATATGTTCATCGTCTTATAGAACAGTACCTTCCAAGCTCCTGCTACTCGATTGGCATGTCTAGTACTGCAAGAGAATTTGCTTTTAGATGATAACTTTACAGTAGAAAGATCTAACCTTTGGTACTGTCGATAGAAGATTTAAACAATCTATGAGGGTTACAAGTCACTTGGTATATCTTCACCTTTTGCACTAATATCATCTTCAAAGATTCATAACTTGTGTCCCTATTTCTTTCTGTTTTGTATAAGCATACAGACAGCTGTTAAGACACAAACTGGACGAGTTTTAACAAAATTGGTAAGTTAACTGATTGGATTTTGTTTACTTGGAAAAATCAAACCACTCTCATAAACAGGGAGGAATTTGTACTCTGGGGAAAAATCATAATATTCTATGACTATGACAAGTTTATGTTGGTATATCTTCACTTTTTGTGCTAATATCAGCTTGGAAGATTCATCAATTCTCTTTTTTTTTTCTGCTTTTATGCTTAAGCAAGCATACAGCATCACTTATGAAGACATGTAGACTGGACAAGCGTACAAACGTCCAATGAATTTGACAAACTTATTGTAACTTAATGAATTTCTTGGAAAGAACCAAAAACGATGAGCCAATTTGCATCCATATCGCTTGCATGAACATCTGAGGAAAAAATTATAGAAGATAAAGAATTACATAGGGAGCAGTGAGCACCACGATGTCCTTATCAAACTCTTTTTCTATCCTTTGTGCTTTTAGCAATGTTAATATTCATTTAGCCTTTTTATCCCTTGGCCATCTTTCTCTTGTTTTAAACAATGCCCAAATCACCTTTCCTTCATTAAAAATGTCTGTCTGTCAAACTTCTAACACTCTTACAAGTACATGGCTTCCTAGAATAAAAATCAAATCAAAGTCAAAGCGAAAGGTTCTGGTGATCTATTCCTTGGATTCGGCTTAAAATACAGATCAGTCAACAGGAACCTAGCATGAAAACAATGGCCTTGCTTTCTTTCATGGCAGGCAAAACCTTGGGACGAAGTCGAGTGCGGGAATGAAAGGCCAACATGACCCTAAGCATCTGGACATGTTTCCTCGTTGGCAAAGTTCAAAGTCCTTACAGTTGTGTTCTTTATTATGTTACACGTACAGAGGATTTCACCAAACTCCTTTTATTTAACTATTAACAAGACACCTTAAAGACCCAAACTTCTGTAAAAAATAGAACATGACCTGCTAGACTCATGGGGTCTCTTTGATTGATGTGCTGAAGCTACTTCCAACTCTACCAAGAGAATGATATAGCCATGTATACCCTGATTTTACTAATATTGAATTAAGAATTTAGATGTTGATTAGTTTTGAGTCTGAACTGTACTTGATTTAAACTTGGAAAATGCTGCCTTCTGAAAACTGACTAAAACATGTGCTTCTGCTTGCAGCAAGTATATGACAAGGATACTTTCAGCACAGATGATCGTATGGGAGAAGCAGAAGTGGACATTCAACCACTGGTTGCTGCTGCCGTAGCACATGAGAACTCAGGTGTAACAGAACTGATGCAACTTGGGAAATGGAGGGTCGGTGAAGACAATAGTCTTGTAAAAGACAGTGAGATAACATTAGTAGATGGAAAGGTGAAGCAGGAAATAACTCTAAAGCTTAAGAATGTAGAGCGAGGGGAGTTAGAAATTGAACTTGAGTGTGTTCCACTCATCCAATAGTACAATTTCCCTTCAAAGAAAAAGAAAATATTTAAATTGATCAGCTTCAGACGGTTTTACATAAGTTTAGTAACCCTGCAGTTCCGGCTATTGATTTTCTGTGCCTGATGGTGACACCCTAACGGTTGTGCCTGGTCACAACCACTTACCTAGATAAAAGGGCTAAATTGGTATGGCTTGCTAATTCTCCCTATGCAATTCCCTATCTTATCCTACATGTCCAGATAATAGGGGACATTCCAACACACCCCAAAGAAGATAGAGTTATTTGGTCCAGCGTCATTAGGCCAAAGATGGTGGCAATTGTCTCAACCATAAATTGAAGAATTGAACCGTGGATATACAAATTACAGTTCAATCACCATTCACCACCATCCTTATCTGATATATGCAAAATGTGCACCACAATAGATCCTCACCATCGCATCGTCAACTCAAAGAAGGAATCAATTAAGAACAGAACGAAAATACTGAAAAAATTCACCATCTCTCACCATATTCAATCCATAAATAGAAATCTGAACTTTATTACATTAGAGAAAGAACCCCGTAACAAGAATTACGTAACACAAACCCAACGGAAATTTTTACATTCGAGCCAACCCCAATTTCAATTCGAATACCACTCTTTGAATTCGAACCCGAAAATTATCAAGTATACAATTATGCACAGAAACAACAAAGAAAAACTGCATACCCATCTTTCCTTTCCGATCATTTCGCTGCCACCATCATCACCATCTTCATCATCATTGTAGCATTCAACATTTTGTTCATTCTTGAAGTCAGTAAGAACACATTGGGCACCTGATCAATCCGTTTTCGTTGCACTCCAAGCACCGTCTCAGCACACACCCATCATCTTCCTCATAAACCTTCCTGCTGCCATGGCAATTCTCGCAGGGCACGAACCTCGCATCGCCGCACATCCCGCAGACGTCCCCAATCTCTCGCACCGGAAAATCCTGCAGGATCTTCCCCAATTCTCCGATCTCGTGAAGATGCCTCACCTCCTCCACTCCCCCAACACACCTTCCCTCGACGAACACTTGCGGGAGCGCAACGCTGCCGCCAAACGCGTTTTGCAACTCCTTCCGGTATGCCGAATCCATCGAAACGTCCCGCTCGTCCACACAAACCCTAAACCCCCTGAGAATCGAAAGTACCGTGCAGCAATCCTCGTACGTCTTCCTGATCCCCCGAAGGCTCGTGAAATACACCACGATCTTCCCCTCGCCCCCCTGAGGCGGCGACGGTGGCGCCTTATCAACCGGCAAGACCTTCGAGCTGGGGATCGCCGCGACCGCCGGCTTCATCTGGCTGGAGTCTTTGAAACCCACGTCGGTCTTCACCGTCGCTTGCCTGAAACTCGAGACGACGGTAGCCTCCGGGCTTGTGGATTCATCGGAAAGATGCATCCAGAGCGGCTTGGGACAGCCAGCCGCTTGACTCTTATCGACAACGCTGCTGATATCATGATGGAGACTGACAGACCGGCCGAGGGATTTCTTCTCGACCACATCGCTCGAGACCGAATCAGGCAAATCATCGAGATCCTGCATGAGCTCCCGGGCGTCGATGTTCTCCGGCAGCGAGGCGGCGTCAGCGTCGGCCGGCGAGTCGAGGACGAGGGAGCCGTATGTGGAGGAGGTGAGGGCGACGACGTGGTAGGAGTCGCCCTTCCTCTGCGGTGGGTGGTGGACAGCCAGAGGGAGGGAATGCGCCCGCGAGAAGGGAGGGAGGGGGAGGCCTTGCTGTTGTTGCTGTTGGTAATGGGGGTGGTGGGATTCGAACTCGTGACCTGGCTCGGTTGTCGTCGCACCTATGAAGCGGGATTCCCTGGAGGTGGTGCACCCCATTTCTGTACTTTTTGAGCCTCCTCTGGCTCTGAGTTGCTCTCTTCTTCACGCTTTTTCTTCTGGTTCTTCTGTAGCCTTGTGGGACAATACAAATGTGAGGGGATTATGGGTGAAATTAGAGTTAAGAGTTTTTTGGTGTGTGGGGATCTTGCATTTGCAGGGAAAAGATTGGCTGCAGTGGTTTGATTTGAGAATGGAAGATCAGCAAGAAGTTTCTCTCACTACAGGCCACACTCTCTCTCTCTCTAAAAAGGATGCCTTTCCTGATAGTGGTGAATACAGTTTCTTTCACTAGTTGTCACTTTCTCTCTCTAGAATCAGTAACTCTTTTTCTACAAAGAAACTTTTGCTGGTTAGTTTCTCTCTCTAAAATCACACGCACAACCACAATCTTTCTCTCTCAGAAACGTTGGATTTGAATGAGGAAAGTTTGTTGGGAATGATGACAACTTTTGATTAATTTAATGGATGATACTAACAGAAAACTAAACAAAGTGAGGTTGTTGAAATGATTAAATTGCCGTTCTGTGTCTTTGTGTACCAAACCAAACTGGGAAATTCCTATCTGATAGAATTTGCATCTTATATCAGATTTGGTAAAAGCAAGTCTTGAGTTAATAATAAAATTGAAATTAGCTTTGAGATTTTATTTGTGAGTATCTGAATATGAATATACATAAAAAGCTGATTCTATCATTTTCCATCCAAATCCAAATAGGACTTTCAAATATTCAATTGGACCAGATCTAGTAAAAATAGTAAACCTACTCAGATCCTTTTACATTCTTCGGTTGGGTCATGAATGTGAATTCGGATTTTGCAAGCAAATACGCTCGATCTACCTTAAAATGAGGATTTGAGATTCATATCCATGGATCTCTAACCCAATGGAAGAAAGGAAGTCATGCAAGAGGTGCATGAATCTCAAATTACACTTTTGAGATCCAATCTTTCAAATCCACATAAGAGGCCAACAAGGGTTATGCTCAGCTGGTAGGGGTGACTTGTGAATGTCACCAAGTTGACCGACGTCACAAGTTTGAAACCCAAAAGAGCATCCCTTACTGCAAGGCTTCGTGGGTGTACTTCCCGGTCAGTAGGGAGACTTTGAGGTTTCACCAACCCGAGGCCAGCCAATCTGCAGTCAGTGATGAAAGGTTTTTTTCTTAGCTTATCCTAAAAATACACACACATAAGAGAGCCACTTGAGTTTAGAACTAAGTGGGTACTTTTGGCCTAATGTCGGTCACAAAAATAGAAACCCACATCACAAAAAAATGATATGGGATTCTATTTCTGTGACACGACAAAATCCAAACCTGAATCCGAATCTAGTTATTAGTTATGTGGGCAGGTCCAGGTCAACCCTCACCCGACCCATTGACAGCCCTAGATACACTATTGGGTCCTTGTTTGGGTGGAACAACATGACACCCAGACAACTGCCATGTGTTATGCCATGATACATCCATCAATATTGCGACACACCATGACACGTTCAACAAATTTTTTTTCAACAAATTGTTTTTTTAGACAGAGAAAGGTGGGGTTAGGCAGACCACTACCAGTTACAGAAGTATACCATAGGGATTTGAACTTGCAACTTCCCAACACAAGGTGACATGCACTAACTGCTCCTGCCACACAAGGGGAGCCCCCCATTGGTTTTTCCAACAAATTGTTGCTAAAAAAAACGTGTATCTTTGTGTCCGACTTCTAACTGCACTAGGAACTCGGTTGGGAAGGGATGTGAACGGATAGGATTTGCATCCCATCTAATCAAATATGATTTTCATCAATCAAACTTGGTAAAGCAAGTTCAATTCGATTAATAATACGATTCGAATTAGCTTTAAGTTTGAAATTTGATAAATATCTATGGGAACACATGTAAAAAAAAACCTAATTCGATCATATACCATTTCCCTCCAAATTGAAATTTGACTTTGAATCTGATTAGCCAATGTTTGATTGGATCCTTTTGCATCCTCAAGTTGGGTCATGAGTGTGGGTTCAGATTTTGCAAGAATGTAGTCTTGAATGCCTTGCATTTCAATTACATAGATCAACCTTAAAATGAGAATTTGAGATTCATTTTCCAATATAAATCCATGAATCTCTGACCCAATGGAAGAAGGGAGGTCAAGCTAGAGATACATGAATATAAAATTAGCTTTTGTGATCCTAACATTTAAATGCACATAAAAGGCCCACAAGAGCTCCTGCTCCATCTGGTAGGTGTGATGTGTGAATGTCACCAAGTTGACAGGAAGTCAAGTTTGAAACCCACAAGTGGTATCCCTTGCTGCAAGGTAGAAGCAGAGTGTACTCTCACTTGGGTAGGAGAGACCTCAAAAGGTTTTACAAACAGAAGGCCAGCCAATGTGCGGTCCCTGTTGGATGAGTTTTTTTTCTTTTTCTTTTCTTTTCTTTTATATTATATTGATTATTGTTCCCAATTCATATTCATCACCAGTTAATTTTTTTTTGAAACCCAAACCAAAATAAGGATCCTAAAAAGAAAGAACATTCTTTTTTATTATTCTTGCTCTTACTCGCATATTTTAAATTTAACCCAAGGAGTTACAATTGAATTGGTCAAATGATATAATTAATTAATCAAATTATTGGTTAATAAAAGTATGTAAAATATAAAAATGGGTCAAAGTGGATTGACCCATGCTAGCACTTTCATGTAATAACTCTACAGAAATAGCTTTGATTGCCCAATAATCAATTTGGTACCAAAGTAAAGAATAACCAGTTACACCATAGGATGCAGTCAATACAGCCAGAACTACAACCCTAACCTTGTCAAAAAACAAAGCACATAAGAGAACCACTTGAGTTTGACCTGGGAAGGCAGAATCCTGTCCAGGTAGTACATTGTTTTTACCGGTTCTAGATTAGTGTGGTGTTGGAAAAAGGTTTCCACGCAATTAACTTTTCCCATGTAAAGTTATGAAAAGGGTAGTTGGAAAAAGTTTTCTTTGGATCCGAGTACAGTTTATCCTGTCTCGCAACATGACACGTGGACAACTGCCATGTGATATACCATGATACATCCAACAATATTGTGACACACCATGATACATTCAACAATTTTGTTTCTAAAAAAATAATTGACCAATACTTCCTAATAATATATATTTTATGTAAAAAATGAAAAATCGTACTCATTTTCATGACACGTATCAGTGTCCCTACCACATAAGGGTGCCTTTGATTTGCGAACAAGGGAGGACAAGGACACGCACAAGGTGTCCAGTTCTATCCTGTCTGCAGACAGCACTACAAGGTCAAAAAACACGTATTTATTTATTCATTCATTTATTTTTAAATTGTCCTGTCTGGTCATGTCCTCCTCTGTTCCAGGGTGAGGGTAGAACACTTTGGGACAGCAAAACGCTAACTGCTGGATGCACTGTCCTGCCATCCCCACGTCCTGTGTTGGCATGGGCTTGAGGATGAACGTGGGCTCCACGCGGCAGGCGTCCCACAAACAGAGCGAGACAGCGATTCAAATGGCCCCTTAAGGTTAGTGCACGTCACCTTGTGTTGGGAGGTTGCAAGTTCGAATCACAATGGTATGGTTGTATAACTGGTAAGAGTCTGCTTAACCTCAGCTTTCTCTGTCGAAGAAAAAAAAAATGGTTCCAAAAGCAAATTTTGAAACAATTTGTGCAATTGAATTTTAAAGATCAAATCATAGTTACCGAAAGCTTCTTGTTTATATGGGAAAAGTCATTTTTTTGGAAGCTGGCTTCAAAAGTGGGAAACTCCTCTCTTTCCACAAAGGAGAAGTTTTAGAAAATCAGCTTCTAAAATATAATTCCTTTTAGTAGGAAGCCTGCTCCTCTTCGTTTCCCAAATTGATTCCCTTATGCTTCCTTAAAGTTTCTCTTTCTTCCTGTCATTCCCACTCACTTCCTACGTATTTTATATTATAAAATTATATTTATTTTGTGTCGGGACGTTGCAAGTTCGAATCTCAATGGTATATGGTTGTATAACTGGTAGGGGTCTGCCTAGCCCCAGCTTTCTCTGTCTTTGTAGTGAAAGTGCGGATAAAGTCATGTCTCCCCGGCGATAAGGCGATGGGGTCCCTTTATGCCTCAGCCGTCCATTTTTTGGAAAGGTTGATGCTGTTCATCCCAAGCATCAACGGTGCTCAACATTTTTGTGGGGCCCATATGAAACATAAGTTATTAACCAATAGTCGGTTGATGCAATTTATCATCATAGATGAACGGCATCAAAGGGACCCCTGACCTGATCCGCTTTATGGTGAAACCCCCTTGTTTACACACCGTAGAACATGCTAGCTGGATAAGTAAAGCCCTACTGCCCAAATTCAACTCATGGTGACAGATTTCATCAAATTTTTTTTTTTTGATTTATAACCCGAAGAAACCGCACCGGGCACGAAGACCTGGTCGCGCTGGCTCAGGGTGCCATACTCATCGTGCCGGCAGCGTAAAACTCCAGGAAAAAATTGTGATCTGCCACATTTTCAATGCTCAGCTATTGCAATATTTAAGTTTTTTTGTCTGCAAACTCTCTTAAATCAGATTACAACAACAACAACAACTACGCCTTCATCCCAAAACAATTGGGGTCAGCGATATGAACTCTCTTAAATCAGATTGAATATTTTATTTTCATTTTCATCATTAGTATCTGTTACATTTTTTTTAATTCGTTTAAATTGTTGAGCTTTCCTAAAAAAAGTAAAGTAAAATAATTGTCTTTTTGAACTTTTTGTTTTTCACTTGAATCTTATTGGGGATTATTCCACAATCTTGCAGTTATTATGATGTGAACCAATCATGGAAAATGCATTCACAGCCCTTTGCTCAAAATCTATTCTTTCATTAAATGCAATCAATTCAAGTTACATTATGGATCTGGACCTTGCAGCCTACCATTACTCACATAGATGCTGTGGTCAATGCTAGGTTTTTTTCATACACTTCAAGAAGGAAAAAGAAATGAACAAGGTCAGCTACTCTCTAGGGTTCATTGGGCTCTAAGTCAATCAATAAGTTTAGAACTTTTCATGGTATATAAGCATCTTCAGGTTGCTATTCTTTTGAGACTTGGTTCGGCCATGGTTAAATCATTCAGGTGAACGAGGTGCAACTCATAGTCACAAAAATCTCTAATTTTATGTTTTCAAGTGATGATATTATTGCTCAGAAAGGGGGGGTTGGCGTAGTGGGGTGGGGCTTTGACTGCTAGACGAGCAGCATAGGCTTGGGGGCAGGAGTCCTAGCCTTGGAGTTTTAAGCAACTGAAATGATGACTGTAGGTATGGCAGGCTGAGTCAGCACGATCTGGTCTTTGTGCCGAGTGTGGTTTCTTCATGTTCTAAATTAAAAAAAGTGATGATATTATTCCAAGAAAGCATGATATTTTCAAAATACTACTTATTTAAAAATATTGTGTTCTTAACTTAATACTGATAAACACTTTTTGCCCCCTTTTTTATATTATTTGTATTTTATTTATATCTATATATACATATCACTACAAGAAAAACCTTATTTAGCAACGGACATTTGCGACAGAACAAAATTGTCGTAAAGTATCGTCGGGATTAGCGAGAGAATGATATTCGTCGCTAAAATATCATTTATTTTTTATTTTAGCGACAAAAAATATTCTATCGCTAATTCATCGCAATGTTGCGACAGATTAACAATGAATTTTATTTCGTCGCCATATCCATTACAGCTTAGCGATGGATCAACGTCAAACCTATTTCATCGCTAAGTCATTGCTCGTTGAGTCGTCGCCAAATAGCGACGACTTAGCGACAGAATTTGGCCATCGTGAATCCGTCGCGAATTTTCTTGTAAATCCCTAATTTTTTCTCCTTTCTTTCTCTTTTTTGTTTCCTCTCCGTTGCGTCTCCCGATCCCGCCTCCCGTCGCCCCCCCCCCCAGTCGCCTCCGGCCCTCCTCCCGTCGGCCTCCGACCGACCTCCTGTTGCCCCATGGCCTGCCAGCCGTCGCCCCCACTGCCCGCCGCTATCGACTCCCGGCCCACCCCCTTCTCGCCTCCCGTCGGCCCCCGGCCAACCGGCCGTCGCCCACCTTCCCGTCGCCTGTCGACCGCAGACCCGCCGTCCCCCTTCCCACCACCTGTCGACCCCCTACCCGTCGCCCCCCTTCCCGCCTCCTCCCGCCCCCCATTCCCCCCTCCTCTTGCCCCTCAGCCCGTCGGCCCCCTTCCCGCCGCTTGTCGACCCCTGAGTCGCTGCCCCCCTTCCTGCCTCCTCTCGCCCCCCAGCCCGCCTTCCCTTGGCCCCCCTTCCTGCCGCCTATCAACCCCCAGCCCTCCGCCCCCTTTTCGCCTCCTCTTGCCCCCCTTCCCGCCTCCTGTCGCCCCCCCCCCCCTCTCCGGCAGCCTTGCCGAGCCTCTTTCACCGCGCACCTGACCTAGGCCGACACCCCCGTCCAGACATCCCCTTTCCCCCTCTTTTTCGCTCGTGTTCCGAACATCACTGACGCTTTTATCCCATCTCCGACGACCTCGCAGGTAACCCCCCAACCCACCTCCCTGTATTGTACTGTATATTTGTGCTTCACAAGTACGTTATTGAGCCAAAAACACTCGATGCTTAGTACTAAGCATCACATGTGGCTAAAAATGCAATGCAAAATCGGGTAAATACCCATGGTGAGTAAGTGATGGAAGCGCATCACATGTTATTTAATTTATTGGATGCAACACTTTTCTATTCACACACTCACATATTTGTGGACATCTATGACTGTTTTGATGAAGTTTGGAGATCATGCTGAGCATGATTTTAATGTATTAGTAAAAGTGTTCTTATTTTTTGAGTACTGATTTTATACTCAGCATGGTTGTAGTTAGTGAAATATTGGAGTGTGTTTGCTGCAGGTACATGTTTGATATATGTTTTGATATGAATGATTTGAATGTATTGCAATGTTTGATGTTTTTGTATCCATACTTGCACACAGTTATTTTTCATTTGATTATGCCTTCCATGTGGAATTGTATCATGAATTTTTTGTTCAAATGAATATATCCTTATATATAATGTGATTTCAAATTTTTAAATATCCTCTTGATGTGTATAAATATGATGTGATGGTGTATTGCACACGAAAATCTACGTATTATTAAGATTTTCTTTTAACTGGTGATGATAATATCTGTACCATTATAAGACAAAATGACTGCAAACCGTGAATGAATGTATCATAGGATAGTTGATAATGAGGTGTCACATGAATATATGGATGGTGTTGACAGTTTTATTGAATTCGCAACGGCAAGTGTCAGTACAGTGGATCCCACCGATCGGATCAGATGCCTCTGCACGATATGTAAGAATAATCGATTTGTAGAACCTCATGGCGTTAGACATCACCTATACATGAAGGGTTTTGTTAGTGGTTATCAAAATTTGATGCTTCATAGTGAAGAATTTTGGAATAATTTTGATGCACTGGTGGATGTGGTGCACGATAATCCATATGTGGATTTGATATTTGATGTTGCAGGACCAAAAATGGGTTCTGTTGTGGGACAGAGTGATGCACCAACTGGGGTAGAGAAAGAATCAACAAACGATGCAGCTAGTACATTTTATAACTTACTTAGAGATGCTGATGAACCACTGTGGAATGGTTGTAAGAGTCACACTATCTTGTCTACAGTTCTTTAACTACTGAATTTGAAGTCCGAGTTTAATTTGAGTCATTCATGTTTTGACCGTTTGTGCTCTATTGTAAAAAGTATGTTGCCCAAAGATGAGAAATTGCCACAAAATCTCTACCGTGCGAAGGTTATGGTCAATGCTCTAGGTATGAGGTATCAAAAGATAGATGCTTGTCCCAATCACTGCATGTTGTATTTCAAAGATCAAGAAAATAACAGATCATGTCCATCATGTGGACATCCTCGGTTCAAGCCAAAGACAAAGGGAAATGATAGCACAAGGTAAAAAAAAATGTCATATAAGTCACTTTGCTACTTTCCTCTCACCCCTAGATTGCAATGTCTTTATATGTCTTCAAGGACAGCTAAACAAATGATATGACATGCAAATAAAGTTCGACATGTTGAAGACAAGATCACACATCCTGTTGACGCAGAAGCTTGGAGGCACTTTGATCATACTCACCAGAACTTCACTTTGGAAGTGAGAAATGTTAAGCTAGGTTTATGTACAGATGGATTTAATCCATTTGGGGGTAGATCAACCACATACTCGTGTTGGCTGATATTTGTCACCCCAAACAACCTACCTCCAAACTTGTGTATGAAGCGTCAAAATCTTTTTTTGTCTTTATTGATCCCTGGTCCGACGTTTTTGGGCCAAAATCTCGATGTATATTTGAGGTAATTGATTGATGAACTAAAAATATTATGGGATGACGGTGTTTTCACATACGATGCCTATAAAAAACAAAACTTCAATATGAAGGCTTCTGTTCTATGGACAATCAGTGACTTCCCTGCATATGACATGTTATCTGGTTGGAGTACACATGGGAGGTTAGCATGTTCGTACTGCATGGAGGATACAAAATCATTTAGATTGACACATGAAAGGAAGCCGTGTTGGTTTGATTGTCACCGTCGATTTCTACCCAGCGATCATCCATTCCGACGACAAAAGAATGTGTTTCGAGCAGGCACAACTGAAATGGAAAGTCCACCAACAAGGTTGTCTAGCATAGAGATTTTAAGAAGATTGCGATACTTTCAATGTGGACTGACAGATGCCCGTATGCCAACGCCCTTTATTGGATTTGGGAAGGATCACAATTGGACAAAGAAATCTATATTTTAGAAACTACCATATTGGTCAACCTTATTGATATGACATAATTTGGATGTCATGCATGTAGAGAAAAATGTGTTCCATAATGTGTTTAATACAGTAATGAATGTGAAAGGAAAATCTGAAGGCACTTATGGATTTAAAAGTGGTATGTAAAAGATCAGAATTAGAACTCAAAGAGTATAATGGCAAAATACTCAAACCAAAGACAAGGTATATGCTTGGACCAGATCAAGTAAAGCTTGTATGTCAATGGTTTAGACAATTGAGATTTTCAGACGGCTACGTTTCTAACATTGCTTGGGCTGTGAAGATAGACGATGGACAATTATATGGGTTGAAGAGCCATGATTGTCATGTCATTATGCAACGGTTGATACCCCTAGCATTCCATGATATGTTAGACAAACCTATATAGGGGGTATTGTCCGAGTTGAGTAGATTTTTTAGAACATTGTGCGCAACAGAAGTTGTAGTATATGAGGTAAAGAATCTCGAGGAATCTGTCGTAACTATTATTTGTCAGCTAGAGAAGATATTTTCACCAACATTTTTTGATGTTATGAAACATGTGATCATACATTTGCGATATGAACTTAGGGTTGGTGGACTTGTGCAATGCTATTGAGAAATTTATTGTAAACCGAGATGTATATTATTGACAGATGCATGTTTGACCTCAAAAAAAGGTTCGGAATAAAGCAAGAGTAGAGGGTTCTATTTGTGAGACATACACCTTAGAAGAGATTTCAAATTTCTCCTCTATGTACTTTGAAACTCACATTCCAACATGTTACACATGCCCACCTCGTAATGATGATGGAGAACAATTAACTATAACTAACAAATTGTCTATATTTCAACCACTTGGGCATGCATTTGGCAGTTGCCGGTCAAAACTCTTGAAAAATCGAGAGCAAGATACAACACAAATATACATCCATTTTAATTGCTCAGCAATCGACTCATACATCGAGTAAGTATACTTAATACGTAACACTAAGTTCTATACGTGCATACATGGTTCGATAAAAAAAGTTTATGTTAAGTACAGACGATTTGATCTGGAGTTGCGAAGAAAACTTTCATAACTCACTGATGCAGAAGTACAGAAAGAACATAAAAATAATTTTGTGGCATGGTTGAAAGAGTTGGTAAGGACGATTGTATACATTCTTTTCCTTTATACAACAATAAGATACTTAATTTGTCGTGATCATAGTCATTGTTTATGCTTGTAGGTCCACCATGGTGATGTTAAAGATAAAAGAATATGTGATTTATAAAATGGCATGTCTAAAGTTTTGCAATGTTACAACAGGTACATCGTAAATGGTTATCGATTTCATACAAAAGACTACGGTGTCAACAAGTTAATGATGAATAGTGACGTGTGCGTCATGGGTAGCAACTACGGTGAAAACGAACATGACTACTATGGTGTTATAGAAGAAATAATGGAGTTGACTTACTTAGGCATAAATAATAGCTTAACTTTATTCAAGTGTCAATGGTTTGATCCCACAACAACAAGAGTCGACAAAGTCTCAGGCATTATGAAGGTAAATCATAAATCAAGGTTTGGAACATATGAACCATTCATATTAGCTTCGCAAGCTCAACATGTTTATTATACTTCATATCCGAGTACAAGGAAGTCAGATAAAAATGAATGGTGGGCAGTTTGTAAGGTGAAGTCTAAACTATACCCCGAGTATGATCAGTTATAAGAAGACAAGATTGCTGAAGAGGATGATTACTATCAATCAGATGATATGTATGACTTCTCTTATGGTCATGATGTCGCACATAGTATGCATGTCATATCTCCATTGTCTGATGGCACATGCATGGAAGAATGTGATCCAAATGATATACAAAGTGGATGAACGCTAAATGAAGAAGAAGAAGATAATGACAAAGAGGAGGAGGAGGAAGAAGAAGAGTATGAAAGTCAGACAAGTGATGATGAATCATTCACGAGCTAGTGAAATACATCTTGTAATACATACCTAAATGATCTGAATGATTTGAATGTATTGCAATCTATTGCATGTGATTTGAATATATTGAAATGTATTGAAATGTTTGAATGTATTGCATGTCTCAGATATTTTTTGAATTGATTATGTATGTTCGATAGGTATAGAGTTATGAATTGAATGCACATGTAATGTGTTAGAATTATTTGAATGTATTGCAATGTTTGAATGTCTTGCATACAGTTTTTTTCAATTTGATCTGAATGATTAGAATGTATTGAAATGTATTGTATTGATTTGAATATATTGAAATGTATTACAATGTTTGAATGTCTTGCATGAAGTTTTTTTCAATTTGATCTGAATGATTAGAATGTATTAAAATGTATTGTATTGATTTGAATATATTGAAATGTATTACAATGTTTGAATGTCTTGCATGAAGTTTTTTTTAATTTGATCTAAATGATTAAAATGTATTGAAATATATTGTATTGATTTGAATATATTGAAATGTATTGCGATGTTTGAATGTCTTGCATAAAGTTTTTTTCAATTTGATCTGAATGATTAAAATGTATTGAAATGTATTGTATTGATTTGAACATTTTGAAATGTATTGCAATGTTTGAATGTCTTGCATGAAGTTTTTTTTAATTTGATTTGAATGTATTGAAATGTATTGTATTGATTTGAATATATTGAAATGTATTGCAATATTTGAATATATTGCTAGTACATTTTTATTTGTTAGAATATGGTTCGTGGAGGACACACTCGTCGAGCACCCAGTGGTAGCCAGTCTGAGCCTTCATCTTTACGGGCTCCTTCGATAGATATATCATTTAAATAATTATATACTTGATTAGTTGAAATATACATTGTGTAAATTTATAACTCATTGTTCTGTAGGTGTTGTTTCGCCTGCACATGACCCACTTACGCCGGATGTAGGGTCTTCTCAGTGTGACCCACGGCAAGTAATTCAAATAGTATATATCGATGGTCGACCGTAAGTATTTCATTGTCACTTGTCCAATATTTAACTTATAAAAAGTGTATATTGATAGTCGATTGTTAATGCGTATATTTTCATGTGCAGTGCGAGGTTTGAGCATCAAGAAGTAATATGAGGAATTATGAAGTCATTACTGCATTATCTTCCAGAACCGGTAGCGCAATGAAAAGAGTACCCAAGAGAGGTGTTGGACAGATTAATTTCCTCATTCATGGTATGTAATCATTTATCATAACAAGAAGTTTTTTATATTTATGTGTGCTAACTTTCTGAATGTATTTGTAGGTTTTTCATCGCTTCACGACTACAAATGCAAAGAAAGACGCGAATGTAGTATGGCAGAAGGTGACTGCCAATCGTTTTTCCGACATGCTGCACAATATGAATACTGCAGCAAAAAAATCAGCTAGTGGGATAGATGATCCACTGCAGTGGAAGGGCCATGGGCCTCCTACTGTCAGGAGAGATTATTGGAAGGGCATGTGCGACAAGTGGGCGAGCAATGAATTTTGGAACCGCTCAGCAAAGGCTTCACAAAACTGAGCAGCGATGCCCGATGCGCAGCCACACACAGGTGAATCTAGGACTTTTGAGAGCCACCAAAAGGAAATGGTAACTCATCAATATATATATATATATATATATATATATATATATATATATATATATTGTCAAATTTGTAAGTATTTCTGCATACTTATTAATCGATTTTTTTGATCATATAATATTGCAGAAAGCAGAAAAAAGAGACATTGTGCCTTACAAGGATGTGTTTGTTGAAACACATAAACGTAAGAGTACGGAAGATTTTATATCAGATAAGGCGAGAACGACAACGGTATGTATTTATTGTATTAATAAACATTGTAATATATAAGTTACTTTGAATTATGTTATCATAACCATTGTAATTCTTAATTCTTAATTCTTAATTCATATTCTAATTATTACTTTGTAGGAGTCATACGAGCAGCAAATGATACAGCGATATAGCGATGACTCCACTCAACATTCGACTTTTGATCATGCAGCATGGGTGACTGCTACAGGTGAACCCAAAAAGGGTTATATGTTCGGGTTTGAGAGTAACATGAATACTACACCAGTCGTTGCCTCCTGCAGCCCGGGCTCACAGAGTTCTTCCGCCAGCATCAACTCCCAACGTCCTATTGACCCTGCTATGTCTTGGGATGTTGTCTGTCAGCGTCTTGAGGACAAAATGCAACACTTTTTAAATGAAGCCATTCCCAACATGGTCCGTAATGAGTTGTGTAACTTTTTTCAGGAGAGGAGAACTTCATCCGTATTCAACATGAGCTCAGGTGCCTGTTAGGTATGCATGATTGAATTATTATAAATTTTTTCTTATAATTTTGTTAATGTCTTTCAGTTTATTACTAGTCTATGTGTCATTCATTCAGCCATTTGCTTTGTTGCATTAGATTAGGTAGATTACATATAATTTATTTCATTATATTTTGTTTATAAATACTAACATTTTGGTTTTCTTTTGTAAGATGCTGGAGATGATCAGTGTAGAGGAGCTAATGGAGGCATGGAGGGAGGGGCAGATCGAGAAAATGAAGAGGATGATGCCCAAAATCTTGGCGAGGATTAGATTTTTTTGTTTAATTTGTTTAACAAACTTGTAACTAATTATAACTTCGCAAGGACTGTATTTGGTTGTTAAAGTTTGCTTAACTTAGCATTTGTGTTTAATTTGTATGTATTTTTTATATATACTATTTTTTTATAAGCAGAATATATGAACTGTACGAGAAATTTTCTTGAGTTTCAAAATATTTCAAATTTTTTTTTAAAATTTTTATTACAAATTAGCGACGGATTAGCGATAGATATTATCCGTCGCCAATTTAAAGCAGGCGTTGGTTTGCGATGAAATTTAAACCGTCGCTAATGTTTGCCGCCATATTTCGACAAAAGTTAGCGATGGATACTTATCCGTCGATAAATAGTAGCGATAGAAATAGCGACAAATTAAATTCTGTCGCATAACCAAATCGGTCTCCATTTAGCGATGAATTCGCGATGTACATCATCCGTCTTTAAGCCGTCGCAACATAGCGACGGATTGGCGACAGATAAATTCTGTCACAATTTAGCGACTAAGGTTATGCGACGGGTGATATCCGTCACTAGTCCGTCGCAAAGATGTACAACGACGGTCTAGCGACGTATAGAATCCGTCGCCAATACGCATTTTCCTTGTAGTGTATTTTTTTGAAGATTAAAGAACCACATTTTTCCAAAATATAATGTGATTTCCCCAAGAACAAGACTGGTGTCTATGATCTAAATTCACCTACTAAAAAGGTTTTGAGAAGACCACACCTTCTAAATTATGCCAACCTTACACCATCTATGGGATAATAATTAGATTTTTTTATATAATCCGGAGAAACCACACCCAGCACTAAGATCTGGCTGCATTGGCTCAGTCTGCCATACCTAAGGTCATCGTGCCGGTGGCATTCAGTTTAGAATTTCATAACCTAACCCAACTGATATACGATTCCCAGAGATATCCGAATCAGATTACACGTATTTGTTTGAATTTAGTATCAACCTTTCCTCATCTGAATCTGAATCTGAATCCAGTTAGCCAATAACCGATTAGTTGGATCTGGTATTTGGCCATATTTGATCTGAATCTGAACCAATATGACAGTTGGAGTGGGACTATTGCCCTTGTTCCACCTGCCCCCCTCTTTTGCACCACCACTTAGCCCTGCACCACCGTACCCACACCCTACGATGGCCAGTTGGGCCTTGGGACCATGTAGATGTGATGTAAATTTGTGTCTTGTATTTTCTTAGAATGATCCGTCTGTAGTGGGTGTTTCATTACTTGAAGTGTCTTAGACTGACAAAAAAACTTACCTGTATGCGTTATTGGAGGCTCGATTGCAATCATTGCCACTTTAATACGTACAAGTCTTCCTACTGATGTAGAAATGTTTTCTTGATGCATATATGTTTCTTCAAGTGATCTGTGTTCTTGCTTTCTACTTATTTGATACCATCTTGAGTTTGTCTTTGTGTGTTTGCAGTAGTTTTTTTAGGCTCTGACCTGGTCGGGGATCACCAAGTGTTGCACGATGGTTCTATTGATCCCGTGACAACTGACATCAAAGTCTTTTTGAGAGCTAGAGAAGGAAAAGAATGATTGGTATTCAAACCCTCGGTACGTAGTTGTTTCAAATTAACACGAATGTGAAAATGAGTGAATTCCTTGGGAAAGCCTGCAAGGTCAGAAAGAAAGACAAACATAAAGTCATTGCAGAGAAGATGAAGGGGTTACGCCTAGAGATAATGGCTAGTTCGATAGAGAAACGAATGACAAGTGCCAAGAAGTTGGCAAAGTTATAGGTGGATGCTCAAGTGAGAGTTGGTGTGGTAGAAAGGGCACAAGATGATGTTGGTAAGCTGGAGGGTGAAGTAAAGACGAAAGTCAAAGATTGCTGGGAAAAGGAATTGGTTGTATTGATTACGCTGAAAATTTTGGGAATGATGAGAATGGCATGAACACTATAATAGTTCAATGCGAAAAACCTAAGTTGAAACTAGTAGAAGCAGCAAAGTTCAAAGGTGAAAAGGAGACAAGGGTCAATGAGAACTGGATTTGGGACATATGACAATTCTTTGACTAAGGAGAGATTGAAGATGATGCAGAGAGAATACTCACTGCAGCCAGCTACGTATTTGATCGACGATGCCTTGGTATAGTGGAGGACGTAATGTAAGAACATGAAAAAGGAGAAGGTTGATGATTGACTCGTGGGATGACTTTAAGAGAAAAATGAGAGAATATTTTCTTTCCCATAATGCTGAGAAAATAGCTCGTGACAAGTTAATGACTTTAAAAAGCATACATGAAATATTCAAGAATGTGTTGTATCCTACTCATCCTTGATGCTCGATATCGAAGACATGACCAAAAGGGACCAAGTATACTTCTTCATGAAAGGATTGAAGTTCTGGACCTAACAAGGGTTAACTAGGTCGAAGCCGACCGACTTGATCAGTGCCTTAGCCGTGGCAAAATATATGGTTGAATAGATCTTAGGCAAGGCCATTCTGCATGGATGATCGAAACAATGTAGCGAGTGTTCAAGTTGAAAATCAACATCCAGCACCTTATCAGGACCTTGCATTCGTCTTTGTGGGTTTGAGGTAGTTTCCTAAGGCTCATTAGGCTGAACTGGCCAAGGATCACCAAGTGTTGCACAATAAGCCCGTGACAACCGGCATCAGAGTCTTTTTGAGAGCTGGGGAAGGAAAAAAAATGATTGGTATCAAAACCCTCTGTAGTTGTTTCAAATTAACACGAATGCGAAAATGAGTGAATTCCTTGAAAAAAGGCCCACAAGGGCAGAAAGAGAGACAAAGATAAAGCCATTGCAGAGAAGATGAAGGGGTTCCACTTAGAGGAAATGGCTAGTCCGATAGAGTAACGAATGACATGAGTCAAGAAAAAGTTGGCTACCCGATACGATGCGTGCACACCGATACTGATAAAGATCCTTAAGAAAAAAGAGTTTCATTTAACAAAAATTAGTCATTTATAAATTCTCAATTTTGGAGAACTATGTGTTATACCTCTACTTTGTGATTGATCAAACTTATCACATAAACACTTCTTTTTTGTTTTGTTTTCTGTTTTTTGTGTTTTTGTTTTCTTAATTCAACTACTCAAGTTCAACTCGCCAGGGAACTCTTTGAATTTTGTTTGATAATAATCTGAGCTCTTTTTGTAAGTAACCGAAACACGAACTGTTGACAAGGTTCGCCAACTTCCTAAATACACAAGGAGAATATATTTGGTACTATTGATAGTACCATTCTATCCCGTTCGAAGGTGATAGTTATAAGTATTATTTTCCTTAATCTAAACCTGTTTAGTCATTGCTCGTTTACTAAAGGACATGTTTTGGATTAAATTATTCAATGAAAATACTTCATTTTTTAATTGTAAAGTTTTAATGCAACGTGGGTTGTTGAATTTTATATTTCTTTTAAAATGTGTCTAAACATTTTGAAAAAAAAAACTTTAAACTAATACGGCTCTTTACAGAAAAGACTGAAGATTACATCTGTAGGTTCCGACGTATAGAAAATGCAAGAAAAATATTAAATCAGGCTTACTAGACTACAAGTGGTACTAAATATAATTTGATGAATAAATATCTATACAAATACATATTGTACAATATTCTATTAAAAGATCAAACACACTATTTCAGTTTTAAATCCGGCTTTCTTTTTTTCATTCATTGTAAAGAAGAGAACATTCATAAACTTTATCCAGCTGAGTTTGAGTTTAGCGACTCGGATTAAGATTAGATGTGAACAATATCATATTCGATTAATTGAATGTTGGATAAAAATGGAGTCTAATTCGGATGATGAAAAGCTCATCAGATCCACCTTTTACATGTAAACAGATTCGGATATCCCTCAAATTAGGATATTTGTCAGATTCGATCAGAAAAAAATAAAAAAATCAAAACCATATCTGCATTCGATTATAATCAGATATGATTTGGCTTACCAAATGCAACTAAACAGAATTGGGCAGATATCGGATACAATCCGATTCATTGACAGCCCTTTGGCTATTCAAGCTTGAGCCGTACTGAAACTTGACTTGACCAACTTGAGATGAACTTGAGGAAGGCTCAAAGCTAACAAGGCAAGCTCGAACTAGCGAGACAATGAATTGAGTGCTGCCCATGTGCAGCGCTACTCAGTGTGCACCCTCTGTAAAGCAACCAACCCACTTTTGGAAGGATGCAGGATTTCAGAAAGAACTTAAGAAAATGGGGTTGACCAACTGATGCGGTGAAGCTTTTGATCATACACTTGCATAAAAGTAAAAAGGTCATTGGTAGACAGAAATAACTGTACCTGCATTTTCTCAAGCATTTTTAGCATAACCAAGATTAGCATCTCATTATGAGTCTTGATGATAAGAGTTAATAATAAGTTCGCTGATCAAATGCGTCACATGTATCTGTGATTCTTTTAGTATTGCACCTGCTTTGATTTGAGTGATAGAGATCCCAAGATCGACTTCTAGAGAAGGCAGAATAACTGTCTAATGTCTACATAGCACCGACTTTTCCTTTTTCAGAGAAAAATATTGCACCAACTATCCAAACAACTTCCATTTCACTCAGTGTCAAGCATCTAAATGAATCATTGCCATCACATCCTGTGTCTGTTAATACAAATGGCCAGTAAATTTGCTCACAATTACTAGATAATACTAGAAAATTTGCACATCTAAGTACATGGAGAAAATGCCAATAACTGGGGCCAACAGAAATGGAGTGGTCCAATGACAGGTTCTTTGCATTAGGAGATGCCTTGTATTGAAGTCTATTTTTTCATCTGATACAATGGATGGTCCATATTCATGGATTGGCATTCTTTTTAAGCTTTATTTTTAAGTTTTCAATCTCATTAGAAAATGCCTAACACCATATTCCTTTTAAGTTTTCATCTGATACAATGGATGGTCCAATGATAGGTTTTTTGCACTAGAAAATGCCAACCCCATAATCTTTTTAAGTTTTCAATGTTATCTAGCACGGATAAAAATCCATTGTATTGTTTTCTTTTGAAGAGAATGGATCTTATTTAAACAATTCAAGGGTTTTCTTCAACCCCATGAACATTACAAAGGCACGAGTGCTTGGGCCATGCAATTCAATCAAATTGAAGTAATCTGACATAAACTCGCCATGTGCTAAATTTATGGTCGCAGCATAGCTCCCAACAGCAATGCCCTAGAGGGTCTCTCACATTGATGTATCTTTTTAAAAGTTTCCTCCTGGTCAAAATTTGACCGTCCAGAGAATCAGTGAGGTTCAATAATAGAGAAAGATTGAGATGGACAGACATAGGCACATGAATGAAGCATAATTTAGGGTCCACAACGCAATTAGGAAAATAAAAAAAAAGGATCTACAAATACCCAGAAACATCAATTACTTGAAAAGGAGACTAACCATCTTATCAGGATAATTAGATCCTAGTGAACTACAAACAAGGATGACACCAAAAAGGGCCAGTAACCTTTAAATACAGTTGTAGCCATCCAATTATAAGAATAGCTGATTGCTGTCACCATCTTGCCGAATTCAATTTTCCGGCGAAGCACATCAAAATTACAGTAGTATCAGGTTTTCCTTCCCCTTCCCCTTCATGGGAAAAAACACCTAGACTAGCAGTAGTTTGGCACATCAAGGCCTTCCCTATCATGGTTTGCACCTTTCTTTTTGGCATTGTGGTTGTATCCAATTTAGACTAGAATGTTTTATTTCCTACTTTCTCTTGGTGAAACAAGCACATCCATCTATAATAAGAGAAACAGAGACAAAAACAAATAAACCTCCAGTCAACCATTCCATCTGAACCTAAGAATACAAAATATGAGGACGGATGCTTAGAATAAAGAAATATTCCCAATGATTATGCATGCACGAGATAAATTTTGAAAATATTTTGAATAGAAGATTCACACAACAATGTCAGAAGTCCATCTAAAACGATGGAACCAGAACTGCCAAACCTGAGTATTATTTTATGCTCTGTAAATTTTAAGTACACTGGTTGCTAAGTGCAAAAATTTATTTTTCCAGCAACGTTCATGTCGCATTGCCAGGTCCTACAGAAAGGGTAAAAAAGGTTTAGAAGTTGCTAAATTGACACCATAACTCTGCAGTAGAAAATTCAATCCTTGTGCATATCCTTAGGAAGATCTTTTTCAGGTGTTGGTGTTTCTAGTTCCCTGGGCTTCACCCTTTCAGCTGTCCTGAGAAATACACTCCAAAGTGTTAATACCGTGAGTTACATTTTTCTCCTAAACAGAAAGCATCATTTAGGATAGTACAATAAAGTTCGAGGACACTACAAAACAGTTTATCATCAAAGTTCCACAACCACATCAACTAACAAAGACATAACCTAAAAACAATAGAATAACATGATACATGTATGGAAGACCCATTCAACAAAAAGTGCCAAAAGAAAAGAAATGGTCTGAGGCATTAGAAAATTATAAAACTAAAAAAGCTGTGAAAAAATTACATAAGGGAGCATTTGTTTCACCCCAAAACATGGGAAAGAGGCCAACTTTCATAAGAAATAGGGCCTCTTCCCAAAGTTGGTTGAAGACATAGGGAAGCAGTTTCCTGCAGGCATCCGTTTCGCACGAAAGAGGGATCCATATGTGGGCATGTAACAAAGCCCCCTGAAGGAAAGAGCCATATCTTGAAACCTTCTTCACCTGTTTCTCACCAATGCCACATTAAACTAGGGATGCAAACGGTTCGGATCCAGCACAGCTAAATGCATGGCGAAGTCGGATCCGCTAGGATCTGGAACAGCCAAAATTTGCAACTTCCATCCCAGATCCGACCCATTTGCATCCCTACATTAAACAAACATATACACAGCACTACTCATGCAACAAACAATGTGTATTAATGTTTCTCTGTTCATCACCATCTGAAATTTTGGAGAATATGGCTAGAATGATCAGAAAACTAATAAAAAGATTGCTTTGATGATATCCTGATTTACAACAAAGCACAAGAATCCCACTTTGTATACTTGAGAAAAGCATTTTAAGTCTACACAAATACAAAGCACAGTCACAGATATATGTGATATATATTTTGAAAATATAGCGACAATATACCTGTAAATTCATAAAATGATGGTAAAGGAAAAATATCACGATATCTTGATGATACAGACCTCAGTTTGTGGGTTCGGTGCACCAATAGAGTCAATTGTACATGGGACAAGGAGAGAGGTGTCAAGCCACGTGGGGGGCTAAGTCTTGGGTCTGGTCAAAGGACTGGGTTGGATCCATTAGATGGCCCAGTTTGGGTGAGCACTAGGGTTGAGAACCATATAAATAGATGATGTAATAAGCTTTCCCATTACGAATAAGAATTTGGAATTGACTTGTAGGCTGCCTAGCCTTGAAGTAGGTCACTCTCTCTCTCTCTCTCTCTCCATCTTCATCTTTGTTTGTGTGCATTCATAGCCATCTCACTATGATTTTTTATAGCATTCAAAAGGAAGGCTATCAATTGGTATCGGAGCCAACCTTACGTGAGTCTGAAGTGATCTGGTTTTAGCAGCTGCATTTTAGGACAAGGAACGGGTAGTGTGTGGATCGACCACCATCTGCAGCCCATCACGTGGCTTTGCCGAATTTGGCAATTGTATGCACACCATAATTGACAAGATGAATGCTACTAGATCTGATCCGAGCAGCGGTGTGGTGGATGCTGCCCTTGCAGCGATCATGACTCTCTATGGCAGCATCAAGAGTTGCATGGTGGACCAAGAAAATTCCTTGATGGAGAAACATTTGAAGAACATGAATTCGGCCTTAGAGGAATTTGAATGGACCCTTGTCAGGCTGAGAGGGTTGGAGATAGATGCATCCATACCATGGCTCTCACAGATATACCGTGAATATGCAGCAGGGCTGGAAAAGTACAGCAAGGAAGTAGCCGCCAGCCAATTGTTTGAGGAAAGAATGCAGCAAGAAGGTAGGGCAAAGAGAAAAGCATGCGATCTGTTGGCAAGACAAGTGGCAGATTGGAATCTAATGGAGGATGATCTGGAGCAGTTCTTCGAATTGAGCTAGGAATTCAATGCTGCAGAGTGCATTCCAACGCCTCAGAATTCCATGCTCACTCTGGGCTCAGTTTGGAAGGAAACGGAGCTGTACACTGTTGCTTAGACAGGTGACAGTCACAGGTTATAGCATGCCAAAGAAACCCCCTGCATTAGCAAGGAGCAGAGTGTATTCAATCCTGGGGGAAAGAGGGCGCTGTGCACAATTGGTGCCCAGGAGAAGCACACACAGGTCGAAGAATGCACCCACGTCCCTTCCCTTGGACAAGATCAGGAGCATAAACAGCTTGGGCAAAGTAGGAATGTGACCTATGATCCTGGTGGAAGGAAAAGGGCAGTAGAGTGGGGGAGGCTCCAGAAGGAAGCTGATGGGGACACTGCAATCTGGTTACAAGACAAGGGAAGAGTAGGGGCAAGGCGTGCTCCAACAGCAGCTTGACAAGGGGAGTCATAGTAGAAGCCCCCCAAACGATGGTTGAAGAACCACACCCACTAAAACACGCACCACTGGTGTAGCTGCAAACATTATGATCCTCTTGGCTGGCCATGTACATCCCGTTCCCAATCTTTCACGTAAACAACCACAAACAGCTCCAGTTTGGCATTCTACATAGGCATATCCTGTTTCATATTCCAACCCTAAGCAGAGAAAAGAAACTACATCGTGATCATTGTTGAAAGAGTTCCATCATGATCGAGGACAAAAACATCTAAGTTAGACCATTTCTCAGGGTAACCTAATTTCTGGTCTGACTTGTCACATTTTTTCAGATTCCAGTAGTTTGTCCTTTTATGTCAGTTTTCGCTAGCATTTGCTACAGAACATATAAATCAACACCAAATAACAATCGCAAACCTCACCAACCAAAAGCAATTGATAATCCATCCAACTGCCCAAGACCAAAAGCTTTCATATCAATGTTATTTAGCCCAGAAAATCTTAAATAATGGTTCATGATAACGACACAACAGTAGAAAAGCTTGGCAGGTTAAAATCACAACATGGCAATGACACAATGGGGAAGATATTAACTTGCAGTCAATCAAAAGGATTGTTAAAATAGTTACTTGATCAAGAAGCGAAGATCAAACTGACAAATACACAATATACGAGGCCACTGTAACTTGTATACATTACTTGCTTACCACAAGTCATTCATGGGTCATCGCTAAACATGATAAACAATCGTATAAGCAACAAAGAAAGCAATCTAACAAGTGACCAATAAGATGAGGTTTCAACGATACTAAGAAAAGAAGATCAAAACCATCTGAACAGAAAACCAGAAACGCAAAAGGCGAGAAGACGTCAGCTGCGAATGAATGAATTACCTGGAAGCAGCAGAAGATTCTTCCTCCAACTAGTCCCGAATCTGCCGAATGTTGCGTCTCAACATGGTGGACGATTGCTTCACGTCGGTTATGAGGAGGAGGATGACGGCACTCACACCAGCCACCGTGAGGATGAAGTTCGATAACGCCATCGCCGAATTCACGGCTTTCTTCGAGAACTCACCTGCATCCGATCACCCAAAACCACAAGCGTAACAATAATAAAAATTGCAAAAACCGAACGATTTTTTCCCCTCTTCCTTCATATGACACACAAATACTCACATTTCCATATATTAGTTAGCGAAAACCCCAACGACCGTACTCTCAGAATTCATAAACCCTACGAAATCGGTTCAAAAACGTAAAACCCTAACAAAACCACGTATAATGTAATCTAAAAGAGACGACGAAGAGGGGAAAAAGGAACAACCCAATTTTAGTAGAATGCTAGAACGAGAAAACCATAGTTAATCGTCCAGAAATCGTCAAGATGGCTTGGATTTCGGTGCACACACAGACTGTATCTACAAAACCCTCAATTTGAAAGAGAGAAGAAGAAGAAGAAGAAGAAGAAGAAGGGGAACTAAAAAACGCTAGCTTCAAAAATCACAAAGAGAGATATGAAGAAGATGGAAACAATTACTCGATGTGGTCCACAGAGAGGAACTCTCTCTCTCTCTCTCTCGCTCTCGAAGCCCGGAAAAAATATCATGATACATAAATTTAAAAATACGGGACGAGAGAAATATCGGGATATATAAAAAACAAATAAATATAACAAGTAGGAAGGATATAAACTGCGTATCGGACTTTGAAATATCCCGCAACAGATATTTAAAAAGTATCGCCAAATTTGTCACCGATAGGGCTAATAAACTACACAACGTGAATCGGTTAAAAAACCGAAAAAAATTCTGTCTGAATCGAATCGTTTTTGACGCGGAACAATTACAAATTGATTTTTCAAAAAAAAACAAACAAACAGAAAAATCCAGAAAAATGGAAAATTTCAGGAAAAAAGATAATGCAGAAATAAATAAATGATGCTTTCTAGTGTAAATAATATAGGTAAATTTTTAGATAAATTCAGAGAGAAGGGGGGTGGGGGGAGGCAGGGTGCTGGCAATGCAAGTTAGGGTTAGGCAGACCCCTACCAGATATCTCGGAAGCCTTATGTGGCAGAGGGATTCGAACCTGGGCCTTCATACACAGGACCCCGCTTACCACATGGGATACCACCTCTGTGGTAAGATAAAATTTGGTTACACGGTTTCTCCTTTTGCTCTTCTTCTTTTAATAGTGTCAAACCGATGGGTCGAATCCACAGCTGCATCTTTTTAAAAATGGAGTGATTCGATCTGAATAGGATTCAAATAGATTTTGAACATTGTAGGAATATGGCAGGCAGAGCCAACGCGGCTAGGTCTATGATCATGGGGCTGTTTTTTCGTGCAAAAAAATAAAATGTGACACTAAGTCACACCCACACTTTCCTAATCTATGAGTCTAGTCAATCCAAACACCCACTGTTCATGTTCAGCTTGTCTGAACAAGATTTTTATGACCTGAACACAAGTTGTGCAACAAGCTGTGTTTTTTTTTTTCAAAGGCAAGCTGGGGTTAGGCAGACCCCTACCAGATATCTCTTAAGCCCCATGTGGTAGAGGGATTCGAACCTGGGCCTTCAGAGGACCCCGCTTACCGACCCCGCTTACCACATGGTGGTAAGCGGGGTCCTGTGCCAAGCTGAAGGCCCAGGATCAAATCCCTCTGCCACATGGGGAGGCTGTTGTTCTGGTAGGAGTCCCCTTAACCCTTGCTTGCCTTTAAAAAAAAAACAAAAAAGTTGAAGTATCTCTATGACATATTTACTGATGCATTGAACATAAGGAATGCTCTAAGCCCTGCAAAATCAATACCCTAACTGAAAACTTACTAAAATTCTAAGGCACATTTGGCAAGAAAAGATTTCATAAGAAAAGAAAAGTTGGACTATTCAAATGAAAAAGTTTGGCTTGTTTGTGTAGCATGATAATAATAGAGTGAAATTTTTTCTACGGTCGTTGTCAACACTAACGCTTCCCTCAACTTCTCCACCTACAACAACCTCCGCCTCTCCAATGCCATCGTTTGGGATTCCGGCACCAGCAACAGTTAGGGGTGTCAACGGGTCAGGTTTACTTGGAGCCGGCACGTACCAAACCCTATAGGATCCAAGTATAGTGATAAATAAGAAGACCCGATTAAAACTTGGGTCTGAACCTGAAGGTCTGATTAATACTTGCAGTCAGGTATAGTCTGTGAAATTTTATACCAGACCTGGGCTCAACCCAAGTTTCGATTAAGACCTACAAATTTTCAATGTAAAAATAATAAGAAATATCATTTTATCGGGTATGACCCGAGTCTAGTTCATGTAGTTCTTATTGGGTCCGAGTATGATTTCTCTTATGGTGGGTCAGATTAGACTTGTGTTAAGACCCAATACTATACCCAAAAACCCGGGTCAGGTCTGGTTTCGATTGGGTCTGAACTAAATGCGATCCGTTGACACCCCTAGCAACTGAGGCATTTTTGTTGATGCCCTCGACAATTCTGGCAATTTTGTTGATGGTTCAAAATCTACAAATAACCCAAGGTCGTCTGATCATCCACAGTAGAACGATCTAAGTGTTTTGAATCAAAATCTCTCTCTCTCTCTCTCTCTCCAACCTTGATGCCACTCTCCTTTTTCTTGTACCCGATGACCCAACCAAATGACATCCTCTACCTTCCTCTCTTCCTCAACCCAACACCCTTCTCATGAAGCAGGTTATATGTTCGGGTCCCAAGATATTCCTCCATACACACCCGAACACACGAATTTGTGTTCGGGAGCGAACACACAACCCCCTCTCCCCTTCTCATATCGATGGTTGTTTGGACCCACCTGCCGACCAACCACCCAGTTTCTGCCACCATCACTAAACGGTTGCTAGTGGCCAGCCAGAGAGATGGGATGGGGAGGCTAAGTCAAGGATGGTTAGCAATCGATATTCACCACCCCTCTCATCCATTTCCTCCTTTAGTGTGTCAACCACCGACAACTAGTTGTGGTTGGATTCCGATGTGTTTCTGAGATTTGATATACGGTTTCATCTTAGGTAGGTGGAGAACATTTTCTTATAAAAAATAGTACTTTTTTTGAAAAAAATTCTCTTGTTTGAAACAATTTTAAAAATGAATTTTTTTCTTACACTTTTTCTACTATTTTCTCACTTCCAAACGCAGTGAAACCATAGAAAAGGAATTCTATGAGATAGAAAATCTCTTGCTCCTAATTTGGCCATGCAAAGTGGCTTTCATCAGTAAACAACTAGAGTCTTTTACCTAATCAAGTCCAATAGTTTTGGATGCCAGTTAAGGTCAGGATTCAATTTGGTAGGACAAGTTTGTGTCCAAAACCACTACAAACTTAAATTGGTTTCACTCATCCACTATGCCATTCACATTTTCGTACTCCTCTTGAGATTTCATTGATTCAAGTTGTTTTGATCAAATCAGACTCCATAGATGTGAATGAACTTCTATATTTAAATCGCCGAAATCCGCCTTGTGTGCAGGTTTTTTTTACTAATCAAAAACCAATAGTTGTCAAAACACAAAATTTTGTGATTTAAAAAATCATATTTTCTTGTTGAAAATATACGATCCAAAGGCTGATTCCTATTAAATCAACCATGTTGAATCCGTCCATAAAGCCAGATTTGATCAAAACAACGTGCAGCATAAGTTTTAAGAAGGTTTACCAAGAGGGGAGGGGGTCCGCTTGTCTGGCAGGAACAGTTAGTGCACTTCAATTTGTGTTAGGACGCTGCAAGTTCGAATCCTGATGGTATATGGTTGTATAACTGGTAGAGGTCGGCCTAACCCCTGTTTTCTCTGTCAAAAAAACAAAAGGGTATGAATATAGGGGATGGCATGGGGGGTGACTGGAACCCAACTCTTACAAACTGGAAGGTCATACAAGACCATACTCATTAAAGCTTGATAACTTTTTACTTCTAAAAAAAGCTTGATAACTTTTTAACCAACCTAGATGTATTTTGTGGATTTCATACCCGACCCATTTTCTAAAATGGACCCAAAACCAAGACCAAACACAAACACAAAAATATGGTATGACATGTGGACCTGTGACCCATTAATAAGACTACAGTTGAGGTTCATCACTCACCTCCACAGTCAACCAGGATTAGTGTTAAGCAGAACCTTATTTCCATCATAAAGTGGGTCTGCACCTTTTGGTCTTGCTGTTGTGGAGGACCCTATCATCTTTGATAGCCTGCAATAGGAGTGAACATGGGACCAGCATGGACCAACTTCACTTGATGTCCATTAGAGCTTGATGGCCAAGCCCTAACCCTGACCCAACCCTTATTAGTTTCAAGCTGGCCGGCTTGGGTTGAAGCATTTGGTTAGCAAAACCTTTGAGGTTCCTTCTGCCCATTGAGGAGTACACTCGGCTTGGACCTTATGGCAAGGGGCACCACCCATGGGTTTCAAACTTGTGACATCCTGTCAACTTGGTGACATTGACAAGTCACCCTCCTAATAGATAAGTGGAGCCTTTGTTGGCAAGGTCAAGATGATTTTGAGAATTCTTACGAGGAAAGGATCAATTTGAAGATACCAACGGCTGCTCCACATGATTGGTAACTTAGCATGTTCAAAACTCAATGGTATGTTGAATAGCTGGTTGGGGCCGGCCTAAACCCAGCTTGCCTTAAAAAAAAGGATCAATTTGAAGATACCTCAATCTTTTTTAATATATATATATATATATATATATATATATATATATATATATATATATATATATATATATATATAGAGAGAGAGAGAGAGAGAGAGAGAGAGAGAGAGAGAGAGAGAGAGAGAGAGAGAGAGAGAGAGAGAGATGGGTCGGTGCTAAACCCATTTGGTGCTAAACTGCGTGATAAATACGTTTTTGGGCTTTTTTTTATTCTATTTTTAAATTCTGGCCATTGAAATGTGATCTAAGTACTTGATTGATTTTATAGGGATCAGCTCTTGAAACATTTGATTCCAACACATGGTGGGTTTTTATAAAGTTCAAATGTTCATGCAAATTATGTCCAATACTAGGAATATAAGCAATGATTTCAAATCCAGAAGTTAATCGTACTCTAACAACTTTACGTAAGGTAGAGTTTAGTTTTGGGGGGTTGATATTGGAAAAGTTTATAGATAAGTCACCCTTATGGAGAACCGTACATGAGATGTTCACTTCATATGACTCCTCATTTAATTATTTCAAAGGGAATGGATCCTTTTTGTCATTAAAGAATCTCTACCATTCTTCCACTCCATTTCAAAGAGTAACTAGGACTAATTCAATCATGTTTTTGTGTTCTAATTGAACACTTTCCATTTTTTATTATGATCAAAGGAGAAGGTTACTCTTTTAACCAGACGTACACAAACCAAATCATGATCTTATAATCTTACAATAAGAAGAGATTTTTCTCGATTAATCTTGTCTATCATTCTTTGTGAATAAAAAAGGACATTTTCGAGTTTGAATCCTCCATTTAGAATCTCTTTTTTTTTCATTCTCTCTTTTTCTTTTATTAATTTTCATAATTCATTAAGACCCATGGGCTTGAACTTGTAGAACCTGATTCATTTTCTCATCGAACAAAGTGTGTAAAATAAATTAGATTGATTTTTTGATCAAAAGTACCATGTGAAATCCTCTCTCTCTCTCTCACACACACACATACACACACAAGTACAACATTTGAATCAATTTTCTTTTGAATGAATCAATATTATTACATTCCACTTCTTTACTGACCCCTCCTAAGGACAATCCTGAATTGGATCTCAAACCGATGAGTTGGTGTGAGGTTATCCACTCTTCTAATAAGAATCAACCCCCCCCCCACCCAAAACACACACACACACAGTCCACCCTTGATCCACCTCATCAAACCCATACCTCTCTCCTCGCCTCCCCCTCTTACATACACCTCCAACCCAAATTGTCTCTCACTCCCACCATGTTTACTAGACCAGTGTCTCCAAACCCAAATCAGATAAAACCGTCGTCATCAATGGAAAGAAAGTGGTGATCAGTTACATCAATGAGGAAATCACTACCACCGTACGAGGGGAGACTGAAGGGTGATTTGGTTGACTAGAAATATGATGAGCATGAGATGGAGATGCGGGCAAAGGGTAGCTAATACATACAGCAGTACAGGCAGGGTCCGCATTAGATATGGAGTTCATAAATGATTCAACCAACCACCTCATTTTCTCTCGTTGTTCTTGTTTTTGTTTGAACCGTAGCATTTTTGTTTTTTCGTTCATGAGCAATAAGTACAAATACAACAAAAGATTTCAAACCAGGGTTCCATGTTGCTACGTTACGTGAACTCTTATCATATATACTATAGAAAAGAAAGCTAATTTTTCCTCCATGTTAACAATGCTACTCTTCTTCTTGATTTTTATGAAATCCTGCAGAAGAACTCAATGCCATTAACCTTAAGGCAACTCACGTACCAAACCAGAGTGGGAAGGGCAATTGAAGATTTGAAGTCAAACAAGTCTTTTCCAATTTCACTGGATTTTTTTTTGTTTAGGACGAAAGAAGATTGTGTGTAGGCACGCACGCACCATACTTATTTGGTTCACAGGGCAAGAAAATTATATCAAATTGCAGACGACGTAGATGCTTAATCCAAAAACCAGTCTAATTTTTCATGAAGCATTCAACTTTAGCACCTAAAACTCGAAAACGCAGCATAAAGAAAACCCTAAAAAACCCGTGATCGAACCAATTCACATAATAAAAATCCGATTTCAAACAGTAATGGAAACACCCCTCGACATAACCAAGAAATCAGCAACCACAAACTCAAAACCTAAATCCTCAGATGCCAATTGATTCAGAGAAACAAACATATAACTGAAATAATCATCCAAGAACACCAACCGTCATAAGAAGGCAGAGCATTGCCGTGAATGTAATCAGCATGGATCGGCCCAAGAACCATGGGCGGCATCATCAGCAGCGGAGGCCACATCGGCATGCGTCGGTGGAAATCACCTCCGGGCTGAGGCTGCGAATGCATATGCTGCTGTTGCTGCTGCCACTGATCACCATACATCGTCTTCATCTCTGTGCTACCTCAAAACCATAACTCTGCCGTAATCCTAGATCGTCGGGAAATGGCCCTAGAACAACACCTCCTTCATTGAGGAGTCGACTCGGGTGAACGAATAGCTAAGCAGAGACCCTAACCCTACGGACACAAACGATGCTTGTAGAAGAGAAAGGGAGTGAGGAAAAAACCCTCATTTTTAAATCGGGGTTTGCCGGGCCGAATTGCACGTGTGACAACTCAATTCACACGCATGAGCGGGCGCGAACCCCACTGAGCTGGGCTTGGTCCGGACCGCGACTGAGTGCTTGTGCGGTTGTGCGAGACCAACTTTTTTACCGGGTCCAGACCTCCTCGGCCGCTGGACCTAGGGTTCGCAAATGAGCCTAGCTTGGGCTCAGTTCGTGAGTTCATTAGCTGATCACGAGCTGCTTTGTTTTTCTCAAACAATTGCTTTTTAAGGCTCGATAATATAATATATATAATAGGCCTTTGTTTGTTACCCTCGCCAGTCGCCATTACTTACAAATACTTTTTTTTTTCTTATTTTAACATGTAACATACGTATAATACATGTTTATATATATCGAGCTAAATGAAACAACACATGGGATTAGCAGCTGTTGTGCTCTTCTCCTTTCAGTTCGTTCTAAACTGGTAATATTTTCAGCTCGAATATTGGTTGAATCGCTGAAATATGAAAAGTGCTACATCATATGTAATTGCCTTGGCCTAAAATATGACATTTGAATCTATATGGCTCCATGATTACAAGCACACAAAAACAACACTTCAATAATCTTCAAGTTGATTCTCAACTGGTGGGCAATATCACAGCGCCAAGTCATTTTTGTGTCCTTGGTCTCTTCCTTCCATCCATATATATATAATTTAAATGCCCCAAGAATGAATAATTTACATGAGCATGTAAAAAACAGCGAGTCATTTGTATAAGCATGCCATATAACAGTATCTTGTATGTCGCTCGACATGCACAAGGAAGCAATGTTGCCTGTCCTGACTAAAT
Source organism: Nuphar pumila (assembly GCF_984573655.1). Classification (NCBI taxonomy): domain Eukaryota; kingdom Viridiplantae; phylum Streptophyta; class Magnoliopsida; order Nymphaeales; family Nymphaeaceae; genus Nuphar; species Nuphar pumila. Next base: position 9,127,944 of record NC_143263.1, on the reverse strand, counting down.
GGTGTTTTAGTAGAGAGACACTCGTGGCAATGCGTGAAGTGTGAAGCAAGCGAACAATTTTATTTTTGAAAGGCAAGCTGGGGTGAGGCAGACCCCTACCAAATATCTCTTAAGCCCCATGTGGCAGAGGGATTCGAACCTGGGCCTTCAGCTTGGCACAGGACCCCGCTTACCACATGGGATACCACCTCGGTGGTAGCAAGCGAACCCTATATGTGTGAAGTGCCAAGTATTTAAGAAACATAAGAGGAAGCAAGTACGGTGTGAAAATTGAAGCGAGTATGAAGTGACATAAGAAGAAAAGTTGTCTTTATTTAAACATATTTTTAGGCCCTTTTGCCCAGAAAAATACTCATCATATGAAGGTTTTGCAATAAAAATATCTTTAAAAGAAATTTGTATACCATGAAACATCAATAAAAGTTATGATTTTATATTGGAGGAAGTCTGCTTCCTATAAAATTTTGGAAGCATAAAAGCACATGGTTTTGCACTTAGGAATCGAGCTTCTGAGTTTTTTAAAAGCTTCTAGTAACTGTGGATCATCTATAAAAATTGTATTTTGGATTTTCAATCTCCTTGATTTGAGTCTCCAATGCCATGCTGGATCATTCGAGTTCATAGCTACCCCAAATTTCCAAAATCCTGTAGATCTAAGCAAAAGAATAGGATTTGTTACCTCAAAGGTTAGAAGAATAGATGAGAATGCATAAATCACATTTATTCACCTCAATCATCGAATATCCACCTGCAATTTTGCACGAAAATCAGACTGCAGAGTGATGAACCCCCCAAAACCCATCATATTCCTTGGAAATCCTAGTTCTCACACAAAAAAGAAAGAATGACTTACGGTGTGTTTAAGGGTAAAAAACCCCCTTATAAGTGAACAAGGTCTGGTAAAAAATAAGAACGGCTGCTAGAAAATTCCTGCAGTATCAATATCATGTGATATACATGAGACACATAAGATACACCTCTAAACTAGTTTCAGGTGTCTCAAGTCGGTTTTGCCTTGAAAAAGTTGTGTTTCGTAACATATTATATAATACATTGTGACTTTCACAACACTGCAAGACAATCAATAGTAGAAACATAATAACAGAATAAGTCAATAAAATCTTTTCTTTTCTCATTTGTTCTCCGATACTTTTTTAGTTTCCCCTGATGTAGAGATCATTGTGGGACATAATAATAACTACTTTATTCAAGTTGATAAATAATTCTAATTGGTTATGTGTTCTTGTTCTTATTTTGGTACAATCCTTTTATATTTGGTTGCAAAATTGTTTTGATATTCTGTGAGAAATCAGTGTTGGGGATATTAGAGAAATAAGTTCACAAAAAAAGCTAACATATTGGAATCATTATGGTTTTCCCTCATTTTAATAGGCCAAACACATTCAGATATTTGAAAACCTTGCCATACCTAGAACATGAACCTATAATAATTTAGAGAGATGAAGTGAATATCCATTATATAACAAAGTTATGGATTATAAGAAGTTTCTTCTTCACTGGGTTGTTTACTATGTCTAGTGAAAGTAATCCATAGGCTTTTCATACACTATATGAACTGGTTATATTAGATTTAGATATTTCTATCGAAAAAAATTTATACAATTCATTTTTATTTCGTGTCACAAATTTTCAAGTCCTTGAGTGGTTTGCCCATGCTGGTAGGGACGACTCGTGAACTTCACCAAGCTGAATGAGCATCAAGAGTTCGAAACCCACGGGTGCATGTCCCTTGCTGCAAGGACGAAGCTGTGTATACTCCCTGGTGTGGAAAGGGGACCTGGGGTTTTTATAACAATCATGTCACGAATAAGCTAGGTGGTTTTCCCTGGTTGCCCCCCCAAAAAAAGTCCAGGAGTATTTTGTTTCATTTGGGTTTCTGACTTTTTCTTGTGGTTATGCTTATAGCTATTTAATGAGACATGGTTCATGGAAAATTTTATTGAAGGCTAATATGATGTTTCAATAAAAAAGAAATTAATTTTGGAGATGGAAAGAGACCATATTATTCACAACTGTCATTTTAGTAGAAGTTCCCAGGGCTTCTTGTACTGCAAAAGGAATAGCTAGAAACCTTATAACTTAGAATGTCATATTGTATCCAGGAGGGCCCAAGCCCTTTAACTAAAACGCTTACTTGAAAAGGAACAAAACTTTGGGTAGGAGAAAAGCAAGCTCCATGAGCTTCATAGAATAAGTGCTGATAAAATATCAGAAGCTTTTAACACAATAAAAAATCAAAGCAAGCCAATTTGAGCTCCAAACAGAACATTTGGTGAGTTCTTGCATTCAAGGAATTGCCAGAAAGAAAGGAAGAATATCTTTATATATACCAATAGGTGAATGTAAGGGGAAAGGGGACACCTTTTTTTGGCATCTATAGGCTGCTGCACGTGTTAGGGCCATATAGAGACTGGTGCGCATGTTTAGCAGATTTTAAGGTTGGGTCTACTTATAAGGGGGTGTAGCTATGTCACATGGGTACGGGCACGGAGGGTACGACACGACAATTTCAAACAATGCGGATATATATATAAGAGAGAGGAAAGAGTTTGAGTCTGAATCCACATACGATCCAGACCCAAACTATTTCCTCTTTTTATATAAGAGAAACTCTCTCTCTCTATCTATCTATCTATAAGAGAGAGGAAAGAGTTTGGGTTTGGTTTCACGTACTATGTCACACGGACTCGGCTAAGGAGGCGCCGCACCGAGTCGACACGCCCCGACACGGGTGCGGCTTCGGACTCGGCCCGGACTCGGTCAACGCAGAGTCAGACTCGGTCAACGAGTCGAGGCCGAGCCCGTCTACATTTTGGACTCGGTCAACTTTGACCGAGTCCAAAAATGTCCGTTTTGATGTTTAAAATATGTTTTGGATCGTGGTCGGATCGGGTCCGGACCCGACCTAGATCCAAAATTCATCTGTAACCGAACCCTAAAAGGGGTTTATCGACAGGGGGAGGGGCTTACCCTCTCGATTTTGCCTCTCCCCCTCAGCCCCTGCAGCTTTCTCTTAAACCCACATCGGCGATCCAGACTCCGACGACGGTACGCACAGGTGCCAGCCACCGTCTCCCCCTCCGTCAACACTCAACAGGTATGTCGACCCTCGTGCACCCTATGCTCGCAGAAGAGGGGCTCGGCCCCTCTTTGTGCCTCCTCTTCACAAAGGAGGGGCTTGGCCCCTCCTCGTTTCGCTTATGTCAGGCAGCCCCCCCCCCCCTTGCACCCGCTGCTCGCAGAAGAGGGGCTCAGTCCCTCCCTGTGCCTCTAATTCACAGAGGAGGGGCTCAACCCCTCCTCGTTTCCCTTTTATCGCAGGGGTAAGAAGTAGGAGTGGGGGAAGGAGGGGGCTCGACTGACAGGACGAGTCTTACCCCTGTCGAACAAAAGGGAAACGAGGAGGGGCTCGGCCCCTCCTCGTTTCCCCTGTTGCCTTTAGATTTTTGGCAATGGCAAAGTCCCTACCACTGATAAGGTTCAGCAGGGGCTTGCCCTGCCCATCCTTTTAGCATCAGATAGGGGGTAAGCCCCCTATCTCGAACCTGGTTTGCAGAGGAGGGTCTGGTTTAAACAGGGGGAACAAACCTAGAGCTCCTATTACTATTATTTTGAAGTGTTTATTAACTTTATTTTATTTACTTATTTTCTTTTCAGTTTTCACTTTTCAGATATAATGGTGAGTTCTAGCGGTAGTGTCAATACATTTGGTTCAAGTTCTAACCCTGAATTAGAAGTTTCTCAACCACTTTGGAGGTTTGTGACAAAAAGGGTAAAAGCTAGTAGTGGTGGTGGTGGGAATGTGTTGTTTCATTATAATCTATGTAAGACTGTTTTCACATGTTCTTATACGCGTGTGAAAGCACATCTTTTGCATATTCGTGGTCAAGGAATTAGGGCATGTTCTGGGGTTGATAAAGACATGTTAAAGCAATTAAAAAAAGAACAAGAGGAAGCTGAAAGGAAGAAAATTGCAGAGATGAGAAGCGATTCGATTAATTTGTCTTTTCCTACTGCTAGTGATATACAAGAAGAGCTTTTAAAGAAAAGAAAGATGGAAAGCAATAAAACAATACAAGCGTCATTCAAAAACATGACAAGAGCAGAAATTGATAAAAACATTGATCGATTCTTTTACTCAAGCTCAATTCCTTTTAATGTAGCTAGAAGTCCATACTGGAAAGATATGATTACATCTTTGTCTAATTGTAATTTGAGTGGTTATGTGCCTCCTAGTTCAGAAAAACTAAGAACAGTCATTCTTGCAGAGGAAAAAAATAGAATTGAAGACTTGTTAGAGACCCAAAAATTTGCATAGAAACGACATGAAGTGTCAATTGTTTCTGATGGGTGGACTGATATACAAAGGCGACCACTGATAAACTTCATTGCTTACTCACTTAATGGGTCAATCTTTTTGAAGATTGTTGATGCATCTGGAGGGTATAAAGATGTTGAATATTTAAAGAGATTATTTGTTGAAGTGATAAAAGAAGTGGGTGAAGAAAGTGGTGCAAATCATTACTGACAATGCTCCAGTTTGCAGTCGTGCAGGAATGAATTTGGCAAGTAAAGATACATATTCACATATTTTTTGGACTCCTTGTGCTGCACACAGTTTAAATTTGACACTTAAGAGTATATGCAATCCATCAAAAGATGATGCACATGCACATGAAATGTGCTTATAGATTGAGGAAATAGAGCATGATATTCAAAATATTAGAAATTTTGTTGTAAACCATCATCATGCTCTTTCTATATTTAATAGGTATTCTAATCTCAAGTTACTGAAAGTTGCTGAAACTCGTTTTGCTTCTCTCATTGTTATGATAAAAAGAATTAAGCAACTCAAGAATGCATTGATGATCATGGTGGCTGATCAAGATTGAGATTTTCATCATACTGAAGATGATTTCAAGGCTCAAGCTATAAAAACATGCATCTGTGATGATTTTTGGTAGGATAAAATTACATATTTTGTTGAATTTACAGAGCCTGTTTGAGAAATGTTGAGAGAAATTGACAGAGATGTACCCATGCTTCATAAAATTTATGAAATATGGGACAATATGATTGAAAAAGTTCAAAGTATCATTTTTAAACATAAGAAAAAAGATATTGCACTTGATGATTCAGAATTTTACAATCATGTACATTCAGTTTTAGTGAGAAGATGGGATAAAAGCAATACACCTTTACATTGCATGGCACACTCTCTCAATCCAAAATACTACGCAAAAAAATGGTTGACAGCAGGTGTTAGTTGTGTTTCTCCAAATGAAGATCCTGAGATATCAAGAAATAGAATGATATATTTGGGAAGACTTTTTAATGATCCTCACATGTTTAAGGTTGTAAATAGTGAGTTTGGCAAGTTTTCTACTGGGAGATTTGATTCTTTAGCAGTACTTGTGGCAAGGGACGAGGAAGATCCCCTTAATTGGTGGGCAACATATGGATCAGAGACACCAAATCTGCAATGTCTTGCAATGAAGTTGTTATCTCAACCTGGTACATCATCTTGTTGTGAAAAAAATTGGAGTACATATGCTCAAATTCACAACATTAAAAGAAACAAACTCACTAGTAAAAGAGCAGAGGATTTGGTTTATGTTCACTCAAATCTACGATTAATTAATCGCTGCACCAAAGAAGAGTATATGTACTTTTTTTCTTTGTATTCAAAGTTTGTATTTAAATATTTGTATTCAAAGTTGTAAGTTAGATACTAATATAGTCATTTTTTGATGTTGTTGTGGGCCATCCAAGAATTGGGATGTAAATCCAGAAGATTTTGACTTGGAGGGAGAACATAATTTACATACTCTCAACATGGACTACCTCGATCCTGTTCTTCCCTCTAATTTAGACGATGTGGTAGATTTATGATAAGTTTTGTTGTTTATCACACTCACAAGCTTCTTTATGTGTTATATTTTGGTAAGTTTGTGTTGTTAAGAATTGCTTTTTTATTTTTGCTTTAAATTTTACAATCTTTATGTGTTAATTTATTGTTATATATAATTATATATATTTAAAATATATATATTTATAATATATATTTTTTAATATATATATATATAGTCGAGTCCCTGTGTCCAAATTTTTTCAAATTACGCCGCACCCGTGTCGCACCCGCACCCGCATCCAGACCCAAACTATTTTCCCTCTCTATAAAATAGAGGAAAAAGTTTGGATCTGGATCCACATAGGACCCAGACCCAAACTCTTTCCTCTCTTTTTAAAAGGGGAAGGTCGAAGGTGCCTTCCCCTTTTTTTGTTCTCTCTCGCACAGGGCATTTCCCCTCTCTCTCTCTGAGGAAGAAGAAGAAGAGGCCCACCCTAAGAGGTACACTTCCTCTCTCTCCCCCTCTCTCTCTCTCTCGGGCATATTGGAAGGAGGAAGTTGAAGAGGGTTTGCTCTCTCTTTCTTCTTCTCTTTTTTTTCTTCCTCTTCTTCCTTTCCTTCTCATCCTCTTCTTCTTTTTCTTAATCCCACATCAGTTTTTTTTTTGTTTGGGTCGGGTTGGACCCAACCCAGACCAGCATGTACCCGTGTTGCGTCAGGTACCAGTACCCATGTCGAGTCATGTCGACATGGGTACAACTACCTGGTTATCGTGTCTATGTCACATAGGGGTGTAGGAGAGAGAGAGAGAGAGAGAGAGAGAGAGAGAGAGAGAGAGAGAGAGAGAGAGAGAGAGAGAGAGAGAGAGAGAGAGAGAGAGAGAGAGAGAGAGAGAAAACATTCATCATTCAACATTACCAAAATACATCCAACGGAATATTGGATGAGAGAGAAACATAAGAGTAAGACAACCACAATCTAGATGATGACAGTGCACAGTTCAGAGTACAAGCAAATCCAACACCCCCCGTCTCACTATGTAATTTAAGAGTCAGATACGCATCAGACATAACCCGTTGGCAAAGCCTTCCAAAATCGAATTTGATGCCCCTGAAAAATATGTCGTTTCTTTCAGTCTAGATCACCCACCATGCTTAAACCAACCATACCTTCCACAATAATCTCCATTTTTTTGTGTCGTAAAATCATGGGACTAAGCAAAAGGTCCCAAATAACGAAACTCGAACGAGTTTGAACAGACGGTGCACCCCAAGTTTGAAAAAATAGGCCTAGAACGACCGTGCAAAACCAAAATAGGTGAGTTGTGTCCTCTACTGCCTTCTCGCAAAGAACACACATGCTGAGAAATTGAAGCCCCTGTTTCCTGACATTAATTTGGGTTTGCAGACGATCCAGAGCCATTAGCCACGCCAAAGCTTTTGCCTTTGGAGCGGGCCCCTTACCCCATATACAAAGTCCATCCCGGATGGCAACAAGGAATGGTAAACTTGCTTAATAGAGAACTTATCTCCGCTCGCCATGCCCCAATGAAGCCACGGGCTGCCATGACCAGGCCTAAGATCCCTGCCATTGAATGAGTGAAGTGTCTTCCGCCACTCCAACTAGAGGGACGAATGGCACACTGAACTGGGCGTCGAAAGAAGGGAGTCTGGTAGACTATCATATTTTTGCCTAACAAACGTAGCCCAAGGAGATGGAGATGTGGAAGCGACCAAGGCCCACTTCAAGACTAAAACGATGCTCCTCTTTCTCAGATCCGGAGTCTCCAAGCCGCCTCGCTGCCTCAGGAGAACGATTTGCTGCCAAAAAACAAGCGGGTACTTTTTGTGAGATGCATTCCCAGACCAAAGTAAGTGCGAAAGCAAACGGTTAATTGTCCGTTCTACTGTCGTCGGTATAATGGACATGCTCATACGAAAGTCTGGTAATCTGGCCAAAACATGGCAAATTAGCGTCAATCGTCCCGCAAAAGATAAATATCGGGCCTTCCAAGACTGCAATCTCCCTTGCACCCTCTCTATAGTAGACATCTAAGATGAAGGTCCCGACGACTGCAGTGAGTGCAACGATAGACCTAAGAAACAGAAAGGTCAGGTATCGGGCAGTTGAAGATCCTTGCAGCAGCCTATTAGAAAAGAGGGTCAGCATTAAGTAAGACCAGAGCGCACTTACTCTCGTTCAGGCGAAGGCCAGAAATTACAACGAATACTTTAATAATGAAGCACAACCTGGATATTTGATTAACATTCGCATGACCAAATATTATATTATCATCTGCATATTGAATTGTGTGACCAACAAAACCAGGAATGCCCAAGGAATCCAAGAATCATTTTTGTTCTGCCCTTTTCATGAGAATAGGTAAACCCTTTGCCGCGATATTAAAAAGGATTGGGGCTAGGAGACAACCCTGCCGCACACCTCTAGCCAACTTGAATTCTTCCCCTCTCAGTCCGTTGATGCAAACCGACAACACGGATTTCGTGAACAGCTCCTTAACTCATGCTATAAACCGGCTGCCAAACCCCATATTGTTAGAGATTTAAACAAAAAATCTCATGTTAGACTATCATAAGCCTTGTGAAAATCCAATTTTAACAAGAAGTACGGTGCTCCGATCGACTATAAAGAGTGAAAAAGCTCAGTTGCACAAATAAAGGATTCTTCCACACTTCGACCCGGAATAAAAGCCCCCTGGTTCGGAGAGCCAAGTTGATCAATGACAGCGCGCAACCGATTAGCCAACACCTTACATATGATGTGATACAAAGCACCCATCACCGAAATCGGCCTAAAGTTGGATATGTCTGACGCCCCTTGCCTCTTAGGAATCAAAGAGATGACTGCCACATGGTATGGTTTAGGCAGCCTTGCATTACGATAGAATTCATCGAACAAGTGGAGCAGGTCAGCTTTAACAATTGACCAAAAAGCTTTGAAGAAGTCGACGTGGAAACCATCAAGGCCTTGGGCATTCCATCCCGAGAAGCCGCTAATAGCATTAGAAATCTCAGCTTCGGTGAATCAAGCCCGCAGAGGAACAAATTTGTTTGCCACCAACCGCTTATAACCCATATCGGCGATGACCCCCCCAAAACCTACGTCGGTTGAATACAGCCTGAAGAAATAAGAAGTAATAGCTGGCAAGCAATTTTGCTGACCAAACTTGCATCCATCGATCTCGACCGAGAGGAACCAGTTCTTATTGTACTTATTTGATGCGTTCATATGAAAAAATTGTGTATTATCATCGCCATTAGCCAACCATGCAACTCTGGCCCTCAATTTCCATCTAAGCTCATCTCGCGCTCTCCATTTTGCAACAAGGGCAGAGAGGACGACGATACGCTCTTGCAACTGAAGCACTTGACCCTCCGGCACACCAACAAGATCGACCTGACATTGGGCCAAAGATGAGAGCTCAGCTTCCCACTGGCCGATGAACCTAAACTTGTTCAGGTTATTAAAGCTGAGTCATTCCTTAATACGTTGCCGAAGACGAAAAAGCTTTGCATGGATGCGGATGGTCACCCAAGATCCTGTAGCAGGTTCAACCCACGATTGTCTAACCAGTTGCTTAAAGTCTGGCACACGAAGCCACTACTTCTCAAAGAAGAATCTACGACACACTTTGAAGCCTGCGCCCCAAGAAACAGTCAGTTGTCCATGATCGGACATGGTCCGTGGCAGCAGGCATGCAGTGATATCCGGGACAGCGTGAAATAGATCTGGTGAGAGAAATACACGATCAAGTATCCGCAAGCAAGGGTGAGACATCATATTTGACCATGAGAATTGCTCCCTCACATGAAGTACCGAGTAAAACTGGTTCCGCCAAACAAACTCTTGAAACCCCCTAATGGAGGAGTTGAGAAGAACCGGCAGACTAGAATCTTGCGTGGACAACAGACAATTGAAATCTTCTCCTAAACACTGAAGAGCTCCAAAAGTAACCAAAACTCGGTCCAAGTCAGCCCAGAAAGTTGGTCGCGAGGCTGACACGACAGGGCCATACACAAAGGTGAAGACGACATCTTGTAGCGACGGCAGCAAGTTTGCAGAAAGAGAGGTGGAATAATGACCACTATCGTCACCTTAAAAGAAGCTTTCTAAAGAACCAGGATGTCCCCAGCAAACCCAACGGCCGGTTTAAAAGAATATGCCGCACCTCTCCATAAGTAAGACACCACTGATAACGAAATATCCTCCATTATGGTTTCACAAATTGCAACGACGTCCGAACTTTCATATCTAATCCAATTAGCTAAAACAAGTGATTGCGGGAGCAATTCATGCCCCTAATATTCCAAATGCACATCTTCATGATAAATAATCAGGGAGCACCCTAGTACGCCTTTGCTTGACTGAGCGTCGAATTGAGCTGGATCCATCTTCTTTAAGTTGGGCTTGCGAACGGGCCAATGATTTAGCTCTACGAAGACTATTTACGACCCTGACCGCCGATCGTGCCTAACTGAGCGTCGAACTGAGCTGGATTCATCTTCTTTAAGCTGGGCTTGCAAACAGGCCAATGATTTAGCTCTACGAAGACTATTTGCGACCCTGGCCGCCGATCGTGCCCGAGTGAAATCTGCACACTCTTAGTGCTCGCGCAACCTCTGCAAAGGACATACCCTATATGAGGAACATGTCATCGACCCCCTGTGACCCACACCCCGAACTTAACGAATCTGGGCAAGGTTGTGGATGCACAGGTTGCAAGCAAGAGACCTCCGAGGCCCCCTGAACAAATGCTCCGAGAACCTCCACGAGACATCCCCCGTCTTGATCGGGCAGGCAGTCCGCCGAACACAGAACTTGAGTTTGTTGCGGCATGCAAGGTGAAAACGAGATAAGAGAGAGCATTGCCTACATCACCCATAGACATCCCATGGATGGTCAGATGAGGCTCGCCATGTTTAACAGATTTTAGGGTTGGGTCTACTTATAAGATACGGCATGCAGGGTGTAGGATATGAGAGAGAGGGAGAGTGTTACATACATGCACACGCCAAAACGCATACACAATACACAACGCATGGATGGTCACACAAGGGTCGTGTCATTCAGATGCAGAGAGAAGAAAAATATATCGAAACACATCCACCATAGGCTGGTGCTTCACATGCACTATACACATCAACGTGCAAGATGTTGGGTATAGTGGTCATGTGCTGAGAGAGAGATGCACACGTTGAAACACATCCAACATAGGATGGTGTGCTTCAAATGCACCGTACACATCCATGTGATGCCCCATACACGTCGATGTGCTAGATGTTAGGTACAATGCTCATGTGTTGATGCATCACATGCACTCTAGTGAAAGATGTCCATTTTGGAAAGGTATGCTACATGAACATGTCGAAACACATGCACCATAGACATCCCATGGATGGTTACATGAGGGTTGTGTGATTCACATGCAGAGAGAGAGAGAGAGAGAGAGAGAGAGAGAGAGAGAGAGAGAGAGAGAGAGAGAGAGAGAGAGAGAGAGAGAGATCCACCATACACATCTTATGGATGGTCACATGAGGATGGTTTGATTCACTAGAACCATACACATTGATGTGCTGCCCCATACAGATCGATGTGCTAGATGTTGATATTGGGTACAATGGTCATGTGCTGACATGCATCACATGCATTGTAGTGAAGGATGTTCATTTTGGAAAGGTGTGCTACATACACATGTCGAAACACATGCACCATACACGTCCCATGGATGGTTACAAGACGGTTGTGTGATCCACATGCAGAGAGAGAGAGAGAGAGATCCACCATACACATCTTATGGATGGTCACATGAGGATGGTTTGATTCACTTGCACCATACACATTGACGGTTGTGTGATCCACATGCAAAGAGAGAGAGAGAGAGAGAGAGAGAGAGAGAGAGAGAGAGAGAGAGAGAGAGAGAGAGAGAGATCCACCATACACATCTTATGGATGGTCACATGAGGATGGTTTGATTCACTTGCACCATACATATTGATGTGCAACATGTTGGGTACAGTGGTCATGTACTCATGTGTATCATACGGACCATAGTCATGAGAGAGAGAGAGAGGAGTGTAGTGGTAGGTTTTCTTGGGTTGCGCAGAGAGAGTTGTCACACGTGGAATGCATAAAAGAGGGGAGAAGTTTGTATTGGCATGCAAAGATGAAGCAGTGGATCCAAGTCATTTGTGCTATGTGCCTAAGATAAAAAAGTTATTGAGTGTATGCAGGTAGGCCATGTGCTTTGAAAGCGTGTGCATACTTTGGGTTCTTCACATTCTTTTGGTCGGTTGAGGATGGAAAATGAGATGAAGGAGATAGAGTTGGTGATGTGGCTGCAACTGGTGTATGGTGGGACATGTGGACTGCATGCAAGAGGTAAGAGTTTGATTCACCAAGCCTACTCTTGAGTATTTGAAGATAGGGTCTATTGTTTAAAGTTGTTGGGAAGTGAGGATGAGTATAACTCATCTATGTCTTTAGTGGCAATTCTCATGAGACATGCATGGCGCAATGATGAGGTCTCTCCCGACATCCTAGAGTGAGAAATATGACTTATAGAATACCGACTCATTCATAACTGCAGCTCCTAAACTAACTCTAGATATCCTTTGTGAACTCATCCAGCCAATCTAGGTAATACAAGTCTCCCTTCTTATGACCAATCCCAATCCTCCTTCCTAATAGTTAATCATGCATAACATAATCAACAAAAAGAATGCCAAGAGAGACCATCATTGCACCATGCTTGTCTCATGCACAAGAACTGTCACTACAAACATAGACGAGTCAGACTCACCATCACTTCCTACCAACTTTAAACCATAAGCCCTATCTCCAAATACTTAAGAATAGACTTGGTAAATCAAACTCTCACCTCTTGTATGTAGTACACATGTTCCACCACTCAATAATTGCAGCCACATCACCAACTCTCTCTCCCTCATCATATTTTCTATGCTCAACCAACCATGTCATCTTAGGGGCAAAGGCATGGCGGCAAGTGGTTATTGTGCCCTCGGATGAGTGCCTTGGTGGTCTAATCTACATAGGATGGATCCCTACACACTGATGGTGCAGATCAAATGCCCAATACGAATACAGGTTGTGGTAGGCCAAGGGCCGGTTACCGGCACACTCTACGTGCAAGGCAGAGATCCGATAGGCTTCGGCAGTCTTGAGGACGTATGCAACCCTTATGACACTCATGGGAACACCCAAAGAGAAGGGGGTTGCTACTAAAGCTAAAGAGAGAAAGAGACAAGATAGACGTGAGAGAGAAAAGAGGGATAGAGGAAGACATTAAAGAGGGAGAAGGGAGAGACGAGAGAGAGGAGAAGAGAGAGACATGAAGGAGAGGGAGAGATGGCTTCACATCAAAGCTAAGGGGAGAGAGAAAGGAAAGAAAAAGGAGAGAAGGGAGGAAGAAAGAGAGAGAAAAGGAAGGAGGGGGAGATGGAGAAAAGGAAAGAAAGAGAGAAAGGGAAGGAGAGGGAGACGTCCAAGAGGGAGAGAAGGAAAGAGAGGGGGAGACAAAGCTAATTAACTAAAAGAACCAATATTTTATTTATGCATCCTTAGGCTCTCTCATAAAGTCTTTATATAGAGAGAGGCCCCTTTATTTGGATTTGGGTCACCACATGTTGGGCCTTGGATCCTATACCAACAATCCAACCCAATAAAGCAAATGACAAAATAACCAAAACCAAATAGCTAAATGACGACCAAAAGTTAATGGCTCAAAGTCATGGGCGTCTATGCCCTAGCCAGGTGAGCCTGCGCCTAGGGTGTGTGAGGGTGAATCCTTACGGGCCGCATCAACATGTGCTCTCTCTCTCTCTCTCATATCCTACACCCCCTTATAAGTAGACCCAACCTTAAAATCTGATAAAAACATGCACACCAGCCTCTATATGACCCTGGCACATGTCCAGCAGCCTATAGATGCCAAAAAAAGCATCACACTCCCTGACACATGTCCAGCAGCCTCTATATGACCCTAACACTTTATTATTGTTGTCAATATTCACCAAGACAAATCCTTAAGAGGGGGCAATTAGTAACTACAATCAAGTTTCACATAACTTTGTCAATTAGAAAGTCTGTCCTCAACATCCACTTAAACATATTAACATAATAGGGTTGAATCTCTTTAGAGAGAAGATCTTTTGTCTCATGGTAGCCTGATCCAATCCCCTTATGAAACTTTCATTATTAGGTTAGTTATATACTTCACAAGTTTTTAGTGATTCACATGGCATTATTAAATGATACAACGCATTAGAACGCCCTTGTTGACCACCCTTTACTCCGACATCATCTAGGGTTCCTTGAACAATGTGATATCTCACACCAGATAAAACCTTAGCCCTTCCTCCTCTTACTAATACTATAGAATGTTCATGCAAATTATGTCCAATACTAGGTATATAAGCAATGATTTCAAATCCAGAAGTTAATCGTACTCTAGCGACTTTACATAAAGTAGAGTTTAGTTTTGGGGGGTGATAGTGGAAAAGTTGATAGATAAGTCACCCTTACTATTGTAATGAGATATTGCGGAAATATAAAGAGTGCATGCAAGCACTTACAACAATGAATAAAAGAGACAATATCACAAGTCCACAAAGGGACAATACAAGCATAAGCCTTTGAGAAGGCAACAATATAAAAAGCCTCTTATTGAGAAGAGAGAAAGCTCTCAAGAATGAGAAAATATACAAGGGGATCACCCCTATTTATACAAAAGGGAGAGGAGAGAACATGAGGCAAAATGCCTCAAAAGGGGAGCCCAAAAGGGGGCTCCCATGGAGTCGTTGGGAGCCCCCAACGATCACATTTGTGACCGTTGGGGGCTCCAACGACTCTATGTTGGAGCCCCTTTTTGTTATTTAAAAAATACAAAAATTAAAATAAAAAAATAAAAAAAGAAAAATACATTTTAATGAAAACTGAAAATAGTTGTTTTCTAAAACAACTATGTGAAATTACAAAACTACCCCTATCGGGTATTTTGTAATATACAGAATATATATATATATATATATATATATATATATATATATATATATATATATATATATATATATATATATATATATATATATTAGATACATTTTAACACCCCCCTCAAACTTTACGGGGAGATGACGGAAAGTTTGCCAAGAAGAAACATGAAGTGAGGAGCCGAAAGAGCTTTAGTGAAGAAGTCCGCCAACTGATATTCTGAAGTGACATACGGAAGAGCAATAGTTCCTCGCAAGAATTCGTCACAGACATAGTGGCAATCCATTTCGATATGTTTTGTACGCTCATGAAAAGTATGATTGCTCGCAATATAGATGGCACTCTTGTTGTCGCAATATAGCTTTGAGGCTTCGGTGATATCAACTCCCATGTCTTTAAGCAAACTGCGAAGCCATACAAGTTCCATTGTCGTGGTTGTCATAGCCCGGTACTCAGCTTCAGTGGATGATAGTGAAACTTTCTACTGCTTCTTGCATCACCAAGCAATCAAAGAGTCTCCTAGAAAAACACAAAAACCAGTAGTTGAGACTCGATCATTGGGATTACCTCCCCAATCTGCATCTGTATAAGCAAGAAGATTCAAGGAAGAAGAAGAGGATAGAAATAACCTTTTATTGATGGTATTCCGAATATAGCGGATGATTCGGAGAACAACACTCATATGCACAGTTGTAGGAGCATGGTGAAATTGGCTAACACAGTGAACCGCATGAGTGATATCTGGTCTGGTGATGGTTAAATAGGTAAGAGACCCAATGAGTTGTCTGTAAGGTGTAGGATCTTCCAGAAGAACCCCATCCTCCAACCGCAATTTGGCATTAATAACCTCGGGAGTCTCTACTTTCTTATCATCAGAAATCTCAGACTTAGAACATATATCTGCAGCAAGCTTCATCTGTGACAAAATATATCCTCTAGAAGAATATGCAACTTCAATTCCAAGAAAATATCTGAGAAAACCTAAGTCAGACATATCAAAATTATTTTTTAACATATTTTTAACATTAATAATACTATTTTGATCATTCTCAGTGATGATCATATCATCAATATAAAGCAACAAAATTACGATACTAGAACCTGCATGTTTAACAAAAAGAGCAGTGTCAGTATAACAAGAGTGAAATCCTAACTTTATCATGATATCACTGAAACGATCATACCAAGCCTTAGGAGCTTGTTTAAGGCTATATAATGCCTTCAAAAGCCGAAGAGTTTGACCTTGCTTAATATTTATTCCGGGTGGCGGATCCATATAAACTTCTTCACTTAAACTTCCATTTAAAAAAGCATTTTTTACGTCAAGTTGATAAATAGGCCATTTTTTGGTTGATGCAACAGCTATTAAAGTCCTAACACTGGTCATTCGAGCTACGGGAGCGAATGTTTCTTCGTAATCAATGCCATATTCTTGGGAGTATCCTTTAGCAACTAATCTAGCTTTATATCGTTCTAAAGAGCCATTGCTTTTAGTTTTAACTTTGAAGACCCAGCGACAACCGATAGGTTTTTTGTGTGAGGGTAGATTAACTATTTCCCAAGTATTGGCCTTTTTTAGCGCATTAAGTTCAACTTGCATTGCTTCAACCCAATGAGGTATAGATTTAGCTTGATTATAGTGTGCCGGTTCAAAATAAGAGTGTAAGGTTATTAAACATGCCCGATAGTTGGGAGTTAAGGAATCATAGGATACAAACCTATTTGGGGGTATTGATATTCTAGAAGAATGCCTAACTTGTGGTTCCTCAGAGATTTGAGAGTATTTTTCGAGGGCACTAATAGGATTTTCTTGATTTCTTCTTGAGTAAACATTTATACTGGTATCGCTATCATGAACATTTATATTAGAATCACTATCATTTGAGGGTGTTATGTCAAGAGGGGATACCTCACGAGAATCATTAATGTTTTCAAGAAAATCTTCTTGTATGTCATCAATAAGATCATATAAGAATATATAGTCAATTTCATTTGTTTCTTCTAGTTTATCAAAACCGTTTTCTTCTTCTAGAAATGTTACATCTTTTGAAATATATAATTTATCATTCTTAAAATCATAACATCTATACCCTTTTTTATTTTCACCATATCCTAGAAAAACACATTCAATTGCTTTTGGAGATAACTTATCCCTTTTGTGTGATAGTACAAAACATTTGCAACCAAAAATACGAAGACGATTGAAATCAAGTGAAAATTTAAAGAGTTTTTCATAGGGAGAAGCATTTTTTAACTTAGAAGAGGGCATTCTATTGATTAGATAGGTTGAGGTTAAGACGGCTTCGGCCCAAAACTTCTTTGGAATATTTTTAGAAATAAGTAATGTTCTAGCGGTTTCAATAATGTGCCTATGTTTCCTTTCCGCTAGGCCATTTTGTTGGGGAGTCCTAGGACATGACTTTTGATGGCAAATGCCATTTTGGGTTAATTAGTTTTGGAATTTGTGAGATAAGTATTCGCCACCGGAATCGGATCTTAAAATAGATATGTTACTTTGAAATTGATTTTGAACCTTTTTATGAAAATCTTTAAAGAAAGTAAATACTTCCGATTTATGACTAAGGAAATAAATCCAAACATACCGAGTAAAATCATCAATAAACGTAACATAATATGAATAACCCCCTTTAGACATAACCGGAGAAGGCCCCCAAACATCCGAATGCACCAATTCAAAAGGCCTTGATGAAAAAAAGTTCTAGTTGGAAATGGAATAGACTTCATTTTTCCAAAAATGCAATCTTTGCAATTAATTTCTTTTTCCTTACAAAATTTGTTTCCAAAAGGAAAGAGATACATTTTGGAATAACTTGGATGACCAAGTCTTTTATGCCAAGTTTCCATGTTTTTTTCTTGGACATAAGAAAAAAAAATTTGTAGGGAGATCAAGATGGTCCATATAATAGAGGTCTCCCTTTCTATGGCCTTGCCCAATCCGCTTCCCGGACCGGAGATCCTGCACAAAGCAACCATTAGATGAGAAAGATATTTCACATCCATGGTCGGCAATTTGAGAAACCGAGAATAGGTTTAAATTTAGTTTAGGAACAACTCTTACTTTTGGAACACAAAAAATTTGTGAATCTTTAAAAGAGCCAATACTTGAAATTTTTAAAAAGGTTCCATCGGCCGTAGAGACACAAGAGTCCTTTGAATTGGTGCAAACATCAATAAGTGCATTTTCATGAGGGGTCATATGAAAAGAAGCTCCGGAGTCAAGGATCCAAGAATACGTACCGGGTGAAGATGATGAAGCAATAGCCGCACCCGATGTGGAAGAAGAAACTTTTAGCATTTGTTGGAGAGCCATAGATATTTGTCCAAGAGTTTCTTTGATGTCATTGTTCTTGCCTTTATCTTCTTTGGTGGTGGTTTCCTCAAGAGAAGCCACTTTAGAATTGAAGGTTCCAATAAGCTTAGGACAAGCGGGTCTAATGTGACCCGGCTCATTGCAATAATGACAAACAATCATTTTTCTTCCTCCATTGTAGTTTCCTTGTTTCCCAAAATGAGGAGGCTTATAGGTTCTAACATTATTACCCGGTTTGGATACGGCAAGGACTTCATCAACATGCTTACTCATGCCAAGCCTTGTCTCCTCTTGAGTGATTTCGGCAATAGCATCCTCAATAGGAGGAAAAATAGATCTATGGAGAAGTGAAGATCTCACTTGCTCAAATTCGGGACGTAGCCCAAAAAGAAATTGAAACAATCGCTCTTGTTCCATTTGTTTTTGCCTTAAATCAATATCTTCCATAGAAACCCATTTTGGCTCCAAGAGAGCCAATTCATCCAATAGTGGGTTTAAAGCACTATAATAGTCTTGAATGCTAGAATCACCTTGCTTGGTGGTTCTAATCTTTTCTTGCAAGAAGTATGCTCTTGCGAGATCCTTTTGGGTACACATACCCTTCATAAAGGACCATGCATCATTGGCTCTGCGAAATTTAGCTATATTAGCACATACCTTAAGCTCCACATTACTCATAAACCACGCAAGGATTTTTGCGTGATTGCTTTCCCAATCTTCCACTTCCTTTTGATGACTTTCAATGGCCTTGAGGCGAGCATCTCCTTCAAGAGCCTTTTCTTGACCTTCTTCAATCTTCGTGAGCATAAGCTTTGGTTCCGGAACGGAACCCATGACAAAACCCATGACAAAACCCCAAAGCTTCTTCCCTTTGAGATTATTTTCCATTGCCGATGCCCACATCATATAATTCTTTCCATTGAGCTTGAAAGAAAGATCAATCTTTGTCTCCATGATGTTGCCAAGAAGTGAGAAGATATCTACTAGATATGAAAAACACGAACCACACCTTTCCTTCAAGAATCGAGTGGCTCTGATACCATGTAATGAGATATTGCGGAAATATAAAGAGTGCATGCAAGCACTTACAACAATGAATAAAAGAGACAATATCACAAGTCCACAAAGGGACAATACAAGCATAAGCCTTTGAGAAGGCAACAATATAAAAAGCCTCTTATTGAGAAGAGAGAAAGCTCTCAAGAATGAGAAAATATACAAGGGGATCACCCCTATTTATACAAAAGGGAGAGGAGAGAACATGAGGCAAAATGCCTCAAAAGGGGAGCCCAAAAGGGGGCTCCCATGGAGTCGTTGGGAGCCCCCAACGATCACATTTGTGACCGTTGGGGGCTCCAACGACTCTATGTTGGAGCCCCTTTTTGTTATTTAAAAAATACAAAAATTAAAAGGAAAAAATAAAAAAAGAAAAATACATTTTAATGAAAACTGAAAATAGTTGTTTTCTAAAACAACTATGTGAAATTACAAAACTACCCCTATCAGGTATTTTGTAATATACATAATATATATATATATATATATATATATATATATATATATATATATATATATATATATTAGATACATTTTAACAACTATCACTCTGCAGAACCGTACATGAGATTTTCACCTCATACGGCTCCTCATTTAATTATTTCAAAGGGAATGGATCATTTTCGTCGTTCAAGAATCTCTACCCTTCTTCCACTCCATTTCAAAGAGTAACTAGGACCAATTCAATCATGTTTTTGTGTTCTAATTGAACACTTTTAATTTTTTATAATGGTCAAAGGAGAAGATTACTCTTTTTACCAGACATACGCAAACCAAATCATGATCTTATAATCTTACAACAAGAGTTTTTTCTCGATTAATCCCGTTGTCCATCATTCTTTGTGAATCAAAAAGGACCTTTTCGAGTTTGAATCCTCCATTTGGAATCTGATTTTTTTCTTTCTTTCTCTTTTTCTTTTATTAATTTCCACAATTCATTAAGACCCATGGGTTTGAACTTGTAGAACCTGATTTATTTTCTCATCGAACAAAGTGTGTAAAATAAATTAGATTGATTTTTTATCAAAAGTACCATGTGAAATCCTCTCTCTCTCTCTCTCTCGCGTGCGTGCGCGCACCGCACGCACACACACAAGTACAACATTTGAATCATTTTTCTTTTGAATGAATCGATATTATTACATTCCACTTCTTTCCTGACACCTCCTAAGGACAATCCTGAATTGGATCTCAAACTGATGAGTTGGTGTGAGCTTATCCATGTGGTTATCCACTCTTCTAATAAGAATCCCCCCCCCCCCCCCCACACACACACACTGTCCACCCTTGATTTTCTGGCTTCCCTCCTCTCCTCCTGCTTCTCCTTCCCCTACCTCTCCCTCATCCACCTCATCAAACCCATACCTCTCTCCTCGCCTCCCCCTCTTACATACACCTCCAACCCAAATTGTCTCTCACTCCCACCATGTTTACTAGACCAGTGTCTCCAAACCCAAATCAGATAAAACCGTCGTCATCAATGGAAAGAAAGTGGTGATCAATTACATCAATGACAAAATCACTACCACCGTATGAGTGGAGACTGCAAGGGTGGTTTGGTTGACGAGAAATATGAAGGGCATGAGATGAAGATGTGGGCAAGGGGTAGCTAACACATACAACAGTACAGGATTCATAAATGATTCAACCAAACACCTCATTTTCTCTCCTTGTTCTTGTTTTTGTTTGAACCGTAGCATTTTTGGTTTTTCGTTCATGAGCAATAAGTACAAATACACCAAAAGATTTCAAACCAGGGCTCCGTGTTGCTATGTTATGAGAACTCTTATCATATATACTATAGAAAAGAAAGCTAATTTCTCCCTCATGTTAATAATGCTACTCTTCTTCTTGATTTTTATAAAATTGTGCAGAAGAACTCAATGTCATTAACCTCAAGGCAACTCACGTACCAAACCAGCGTGGGAAGGGCAATTAAAGATTTGAAGTAAAACAAGCCTTTTCCAATTTCACTGGAATTTTTTTTGTTCAGGAAGAAAGAAGATTGTGTGTGTAGGCACACACGCGCGCATCATACTTATTTGGTTCACAGGGCAAGAAAACTACATCAAATTGAGGACGACATAGATGCTTAATCCAGAAACCAGTCTAATTTTTCATGAAGCATTCAATTTTAGCACCTAAGACACGAAAACGCAGCACAAAGGAAACCCTAAAAAACCCGTGATCGAACCAATTCACATAATAAAAATCCGATTTCAAACAGTAACGGAAACACCCCTCGACATAACCAAGAAATCAGCAACCACAAACTCAAAACCTAAAGAATCCTCCAAGAACACCAACCGTCATAAGAAGGCGGAGCATTGTCGTGCATGTAATCAGCATGCATCGGTCTGTGAACCATGGGCGGCATCATCGGCATAACTCGGTGGAAATCACCTCTGGGCTGAGGCTGCGAATGCATATGCTGCTGTTGCTGCTGCCGCTGATCGCCATACATCATCTTCGTCTCTGTGCTACCTCAAAACCATAACTCTGCCGTAATCCTAGATCGTCGGGAAATGGCCCTAGAACAACACCTCCTTCATTGAGGAGTCGACTCGGGTGAACGAATAGCTAAGCAGATACCCTAACCCTACGGACACAAACGACGCTTGTAGTTGTAGAAGAGAAAGGGAGTGAGGAAAAAAACCTCGTTTTATATCGGGGTTTGCCGGGCCGAATTGCACGTGTGATGACTCGATTCACACGTATGAGCGGGCGCGAACCCCACTGAGCTGGGCTTGGTCCGGACAGCGACTGAGTGCTTGTGCGGTTGTGCGAGACCAACTTTTTTACCGGGTCCAGACCTCCTCGGCCGCTGGACCTAGGGTTCGCAAACGAACCAAGCTTGGGCTCAGTTCGTGAGTTCACTAGCTGATCACGAGCTGCTTTGTTTTTCTCAAACAATTGTTTTTTAAGGCTCGATAATATAATATATATAATAGGCCTTTGTATGTTACCCTCGCCAGTCGCCATTACTTACAAATGCTTTTTTTTCTTATTTTAACATGTAATATATGTATAATACATGTTTATATATATCGAGCTAAATGAAACATACTAAATTGTTTTTTGGGTTTTTTATTTTATTTTTAAATTCTAATCATAATGTGATATATGTACTTGATTTGATAGGGATCAACTATTGAAGCATTAGAATATGACACATGGGTGGGTTTTATAATGTTCTAAAAATAAAGGTTCCAAATATCATTTTTCATTAAAAACATTTATGGTGTGGATTGCCAGTAAATCGACCATGCCCAAAACATTTATGGGGGTCAAAACAAGGAAAAAGCTAAAAAAACTATTTAACATGTTAATTTAGCATTGATGTATTACCCATATATATATATATATATATATGTGTGTGTGTGTGTGTGTGTGTGTGTGTGTGTGTGTGTGTGTGTCATGTAAAACGAATCAAGCTAAGTCGAGCATGCCATGGTCATGCTCGACTCATTTTACCTAAGCCAAATTGCTCGTAGCCCAGCTCACCGAGCTCAAATTCTGAGCAAAGCTGAGCTAAACAATGAGCTTCTCATCTTGTTTACAAGGCGCTAAGACCACAATCTAGTCATTATTTATTTCTTTTCTTCCTCACATGACGAAACTGCACCTAGAATTGAATGCTTGTCTTAGTCTGCCTTAACCAACAAAGTAAAACTCTAGGGGCACTCCCCTTAACCCCTAACCCCAAGGAGGCTCCCCAGCTTCACTTTGTGGAAGGAATCATTCACATAGAGACTCGAACTTTGAGTAGGAGCAAATCTTCTTAATGCTGAGCCTGTTTGCCAGATGAGCTAATACAGAGTCAATATGGCCGCTCTGTTTGCTTAGCACACTGCTAGACCACACGGTTGATCTACGAATCCCATGTCGACTTACGATATCACCTAATCTTGTTTTCTGTTTGGGCACCCATACAAAATGTTTTTTTTTATAAATTTTACCCGGAGAAACTGCCCCAGGCATGGAGACCTAGCCACGCTGGCTCAACCTAACGTAATAGGGTCTCTATCCATGTCGGCCTAAAACTCCGAGGGCTTACCCCTTGACCCTAGGGAGTCACCAAGCTTCAGCTTAGGCAGGGGGGGTGACCCCCAATGAGATTTGAACCTAGAGTGTTCGTCTAACAGTCTAGGCCCCATCCCATTATGCCAAACCCCTTGGGTCTCAAAATGTGGTTTTTACAAACATGAACCCAAACATGTGCTTACCTACTATTGAAAAAAAGTACAATGAGTTTCAAATTCAAGTCAGAGGTTAGTGCTGCCCAAAACACCACTGATGGATTAGAGTCAGAGATGCCTATGACATGATACACTCAATCTGTTGAGAGCGTATCATGTCAGGCGCAGCTCTTACAGTAATATGTCACAGTTGCCTCAGATACCGTTCATCCACAATGTATTCTAATATTTTTTAGCCGTCCATTTTTATATGATTAACAGGATAAATGGCCTCCCAAACACAAGGTTTTGGAATGTTTTTTAGCCATCCATTTTGTATGATATAGATGCCCTTGATGTATAGCATCAATGGCTTTAAAAAAAACTTGTGAGAGCCATTTAAGATAAAAAGGAACAAAGACATTGTGTTAAATGGGCTTTTCGGGCTTTTTTATTTTATTTTTAAATTCTGACCATATAGATCACATACTTGGTTTTATTGAGATCAGCTCTTGAAGTGTTTGATCATATGAGTGGGTTTTTTATTTATAATCATTATGATTTTTATAAAATACAATATTACATTGATTATAACTATAAAATTACTATAAAGTTGGTCATATTTTATATAAACAAGTGCATATTCAGCTTACTTCTAATCAGATATTAAGTATCATAAATAAAGTATTTAAAAGGGAGGGGGTGCATGAAGTAGAGAGTGATCTGGTTTTGGCATACTCAATTGCTTTAATTAGGTGATAGAATCAGATTTAATCTTGAAGTGTAAATCCAATTAAATAGATTCGTATTCTTAACACAATTTTAACAGATTCTTGAACATTCAAAAAGTAAGAAGCAAATAGGGCACCAGCTAGAAAATGCAGCCATATATTTGGGGTAGCATGAATGAACAAGGAGTGATAACAAAAAGAGACAAGGGATCATGAGTTGACCTCCTTAAGCCAAACTTTATTGACTTGAAAAGCCACTTGAGCCAACTGAATATCTCTTTCAAAATCGATCCTCTCTTTTCATTATCCTGTGACCATTTTTTTTCTTATTTCCCTTGAGTTGGTGTCAGGCTCTATAGCAATGTATATCGTATAGGACCTGATGGCCTGGTCAACTTCTCTAAAGCCAGTGCTGAAATTTCTATCCACAGGGACAACTCAGTTGGTTGGTATTTTCATGTGAGCCCCTGTGACAGAGAAACTTTATTGCATATACGAGTGGGGTTCGAACTTACAATATCATATCACATGGTGACTTGCACAAACTGCTCCTACCAGATGATGATTGGAGCCCCCCCCAGTGGAAACTTATTTTGGAATTTGAATCAAGCCTTGGTTGTTAAGGATATGGAAGTCTTACATTTTTTACATGGGATTAAAGCTATTTTTTTCTCTGTCTCACAACCTCATGGTTTCTCAAAAGAAATTTATATTAGATTAGTGGGAACACCCCCTGTCTACATCTCCCACTCTTTTAGTAGGTGCTCTCCAATAGGCCTGGACAATGGGCCAAGGTAATTGGACAGATTTGTTAATACCCCATCCCTCTCTTTATCTCTCGCTCATATTTTACCTTATGCTGTTACTAAAGTCTATGTAAACTCAGATCACTAGAACAATCATCCAAGAGATAATTAAATGCAAGCTCCTTTAAATGTCTTCTTCAATGGTTTGGCTTGGTTCTTTTGTTTCTTTGTGCAAAGTCGTCTTTTATCAACTTCATGTCTGTACCCAAATAATTGGGTTGATTTCGGAATCTAGCGAGTAAAACATAATTGAATGCATAAAAGTTTAAATGCATACCTGCATATAATATAAATATATTACAAAGACGACGTGTTTTTCTTTTCCTCCGCTTTATTACATGATATTATATTTGTGCCAACTTTTATGATCATGCATATGATGGACCCACATGAGAGAGAGAGAGAGAGAGAGAGAGAGAGAGAGATTGGTTTAACCTGAACTTGGTTTGGTGGCACTCAAATAACTATGAAATCATACTTGGTTTGACACTCAAAACAAAGTAAAAAATCTGTTCTAAGTAATAAGTTTATACTTATTTCCTTATTATGAAGCATGACTTAAGCCTCCAAAGTCTGGACTACATTTTTTTGTAGTGTTGGATATTAACGTCTTTTTTTTTGTTTAAAGAAGAATATTTCATTCAAAATATGAAGTATAAAAGATAGGAAAACATGAAATAGCGTGTCTGACAACTTATCACCCACACATTGAAACAAAGAAACATTATTTTTGTGTTTAACCTTCTACTATTTAAAAAGTCGTTTTCAACTTTCAACACCCTTTCTGGAAAAAATAAATGGTAAACCAGAATGCTTAAACAACAATTTTGTAAATATAATATGCTTGAACATCTGAGCAAAAAATAATTATAAGATGAAGCTTTAATATGTAATAAACCAGAACTTGAATATCTTTTCTGAAAATAAAAGAAATTAGGACAGCTTTTCTACAAATATGTGAACTCAAATAGCCTCTCAAAATTTTTTATAAGTTATGATGTGCGTTTTTGGAAAATAATAACTTAGAACCTTTAAACAGTTATTTAGTGTTCGTAAATATAAACAAATAAAGAACTAAGCTGCAAATATAAAACAAATGCTCTGTTTGGGAGCCACTGTAGAAGAGAAAGAAAAGGTTCATTTAAAAGTGAAGTTGATGGTGACTGCTCTTTCAATGGTTTGGCTTGGTCTGGGTCTGGGTCTAGGTCTCTTTTGTTTCTTTGTGCAAAGCCTTTTATCAACTTGGAAGTTTTAGGCCACAGCTGGACCCAAATTAATAAAGTGCGAGAGGGACTGACTTGAGCTCGACATCTACTCAGTAAAAAATGATCGAATGCATAAAAGTTTAAAAACATAACTGCATGTAATTTAAGAGCCGAGATCTCTCCGCTAAACTAAACAAGTAAATCACATCTGTAAGGTTAGTTTCATGAAAAGCAAAACAAAAAACAAATAAATGAAAAAGAAAACTCATTTGTAGGTAATGTCGACATGAGCAAATGTTAACCCTATACATATATAGACAGAGTGCGTGTGTGTAAATATTGAGAATATACATGAAGAATATTGAAAATATGCATCAAGAATCTTGTTAAATTTTGAAAAACTTTACTTCTTTACTAACATTTTCAAAACTAATAAGAATTAATAAATTTGTTTTTTATAAAATACAATATTACATTGATTATTACTAAAAAAACTACTATAAAGTTTGTCATATTTTATATAAATGAGTGCATAATCAGCTTATTTTAATCAGGTAACGCTGGGATAGATATGCCGCAGTGGCATGACCTTTTTAGTGTGACAAGTCAGACACAATTATATGCAGAGACAATTTTAATAGGTATATAGCAACAATACTTTCATATTTTTAATAAAAAATATTCTTAAACTTTAAAATATCAAAAATTTAATAGTTTTTATTGCTTAAAAGATTAGAAAGATATGTATCCTCGTTTCTTATTTTTCACATGTCAAGCTCCAGTTGTTTATCACATTGCATCCATGTTACTATGACATAAATTTTAGGTGATATTAGAAACCCTCACATAGGGCGAAAGAAGATAAGGTCAGGGGCACCCCTATCTGTAATATTTTCATCGGGTAGAGGCCATCCCACGACTTCGGTCCTCAAAGAAACACCTTGCCTGTCTTGAAGTCCTTGGTAATAAATTCAGAAGGAGTAAATTCAAATATGCAATCATTATCCGATGTAAAATGCCCCACAAAAATCAAATTATTTGTCATTTTGGGAACATATAAACTATTTTCAAATATGAATGAATTTCCTTGAATTTGAATGGGAATGTCCCCTTTATGAGATATAGGGATGACCTTACCATTGTCGACCATAACTATTTCAGAGCTTGAACAGTGCTGTTTGTTTTTCATGAATTAGTCATGGTTGACAAAATTGTTGGTAGCCCCAGAATCGGGATACCAGTATTCATTTTCAGCTTCCTGTAATGACAGCAGAAAATGCACGCAGAATATCTCAACAAGATTTTGCGGAGTGACCTTTTCTACCATAAAAATGACAAGTTATGATACCTTTTGGTTGCCCATCAGTTGCTGGATTCTGATGGTGTTGATTTCCATGTTGTGGATGTCCATTATGAATTTGGCCATATTGAGACTGTTGGTGACCATATCCAAATGGGATCCGACCTTGACCTCGTCTGCTCTGAAAGAATTCACGACCTCAGCCTTGACCTCGAACAACATTAAAAGTTGTTATAGTTTTCTATTTTTCTGACTTTTCTCCTCCGTTTGGGCAAAGGATTTGTTGACACTTCTCTTGATTGAGCAGTAAATCATATATTTCAGCAAAGGAGGGTTGTTTTGTTGCAGACGTTACAATGGATGTATCAAAACTTTTGTATTCAGAGGAGAGACCATTCAGGACAAGTTGAATAACATCATCATTTGGAACATGATTTTCTATGGCATCTAGAGAATCAACAAGCATTTTTATTTTCTCTAGATATTTTATGATACTCATGTGACCTTTTTTTATGAACATCAATTCTTTCTTCATCATCATAATACATAGTGGAGACTGTGACTCTTATGATTTTTTTAGCATGATCCATGCATCATGAGCCAATCTTGATCTGACAATCTGTCCAAGAATAGCCTCTGAGACAGTGGCCTTTATCCAACTCAATGCCAACTGATCAGATTTTTGCCACATAATAAACGCATGATTGCATTCCTGCTTGCCATCTTCAATGATGAATTCAACAGGAGCATGGCAGTCTCCATTGATGAATCCAATCAGATCTTGAGAGATCACGACTGATTCGAGGTGACTCTTCCATAACATATAGTTGCCTCTGTTTAGCTTGACAGAGACCAAACTTGCTATCGCGTTCCACTGGGTCGATTGAACCTTCGACATTGCGGTATTAGCCACGAGGCTTTGATACCATGAAATAAAATAATACACAAAATAGAATGAAGCTATCTTGCTTACACAATGCGCAAGAGGCAAATGATGATTATATAATATCTCTCGTAACGATTTAAAGCTCCACCAAAGGTGGAAAAGATAAAGATTTACAATGTTAACACAAAAGTATAATAAAAGAAACAAAAAGATTTTACAGCAAATATTTCTATTTTGAATTCATCGGTATCCACCACGTAACTGCTCTGTTTCCTTCTTAACAATAGGATACTGCTCCTCTGATTGCTCCTTAATACTAGGATTTTGTTTCACAGTAGAATTATCTTTAACAAGAACTTCAGTTTGTGATGAAAATTTTGTTGATGGTCATAACCCTGTTGCCCTGTAATTTCACTCGCATCCCCGAAAATGGCTTAAAAAGTGACAACCAGTCCCTATGACTATGGCTTCTGTTGCTCTCGCTTTATGAGTGAGGACCACAAACCTCAGGTTTCACCATTTTCATGAGACACTATCACAAACAATAAGATAGGATCAGCGGCGAAAGTTAATTTATCCAATAATAGTGGAAGATCTCGTCCACTGTTACAGGCTTTATATATATATATATATATATATATATATATATATATATATATATATATATATATATATATATATATATATATATATATATATATATATATATATATATATATAGGAGAGAGTAACTATAATATGAGAACTAGAAATATGAGAACTACCGTGTGAACTGGGCATTTCCAAGACTTTTTTTTGGAAATCCAATCATATAGATGTGTTTGGCATGGTCAATTTGCTAGCAATCACATCCATTCGATGAAAAAATATGATTTTTGGGCCCTTGAATATTTATGAAGATTATGAGCCATTGATTTTAAAGCCTTAAAAAATCTCGTCTACTCATCATACTCGGATGATTAAAGAGTGGTCCTTATAAAACCAAACACGTAGATCACATCCATACAGTTAGATTCACGAGAAAAGAACAAAAAATCCATGAAAATCACGGTTCACATGATATTTCTCATCTTTTCAGTTCTCACTCCTCGTTCTGTCCCGTTAGGCCCCTAAAAAATCAGAGTTTTTCATATTTTTTCTCACATCTAACACCACATATGTGATCTATAGGTTTTGTTTAGTAAAAACCGACTTTTGGATCACCGGAATATAACATATATACATGTTTCTCCAATGAACCAAAATCAATGGCTATAAAGTTGGTCATATTTTATATAAACGAGTGCATAATCAGCTTACTTCTAATCAGATATTAAGTATCTTAAATAAAGTATTTAAATTCAGGATATGTTTATATACAGAATCAATGAATAAGAAAAAATAATGTGGTTAGATTAAATTTTAAAATTTCTAAATTTGATCCAATATGTACAAAATTCAGCTTTCTAAAATGAAAAATTTAAATTTTGAATAACGTGCATTTCAACTTTTATTAAAAAAGAAAATCCTTATTTAACAAAACATACAAAAAATTAGTGCAACGGGCGACCCCTCTCTGGATTTTAGGTTTTGAAGACCTTTGAAGGAAAGCCAAGATGATGGCTTGTAGGCATATAATCACAGTTGGTGTCACCAGCAAACGTATGCCATACGGCAGGGTACTAGTCAGTCTCCCCATCACATACGCCTGTTGGCTTATGAGAACTTCAGTTTGTCGTGAAAATTTTGCGTGGACCACAAACCACGGGTCATTCACATTCAATTAGGTGGTCGAATAAGATTTAATCTTGAAATGTAAATCAAATTAAATAGATTCGTAATTGATTGGCGTTCTTAACACAATCTTAGCAGATTCGTGAACATTCAAAAAGTAAGAAGCAAAAAAGGGCACCAGCTAGAAAATGCAGCCATATATTTGGGGTAGCTATCACAAATGAACAAGGAGTGATAACAAAAAGAGGCAAGGGATCATGATTGACCTCCCTATGCCAAAGCCAAACCATATTGACTTAAAAAGCCATTTGAGCCAATTATCCATCTCTGTCAACACTACAAGAAAAATGTTAATTAGCGACGGAAATTTGCGACGGATTTTTTCCGTCGCAAATTAGCGACAGATTAGCTAGAGAAAACTTTCTTAATGAATCCGTCTCTAAGTAGCGACGGATTAGCGATGAAAGTTGTTTCATCGCTAATCCGTCGCTAATTAGCGACGAATTAACGGCAACTATTATTTCGTCGCTAATTCTCAATACAAGAAAAACATTTTAGCGAGGGGTTTAGCGAGGAAATTTTTCTGTCGCTAATCCGTCGCTAATTAGCGAGGGATTTAGCGACGGAATTTTTCCGTCGCTAATCCGTCGCTAATTTTCGATTTAAACCGAGCGCGAAATTTTCCCTCTCTCCCCGTTCGAAATTTAAATCGATCGCGCTTGATTTAAACCGAGCGACGTCGGAGTGCGCGTTGGAGAGCATGTACATGAGAGTGGAGGACGGCGACGCCGGAGGACAGTCGGCGATCGCTGGAGGACGTCGGCGCCAGTTCACGGAGGACGACAACGTCGATTCACGGAGGACAGCGACGCCGGAGGACGGTCGGCAATCGTTGGATGATGTCGGCGCCGGTTCACGGAGGACAACAACGTCGGTTCACGGAGGACGGTGACGGCGATCGCTGGAGGACGTCGGCGCCGGTTCACAGAGGACGATGGCGCCGGTCCATGGAGGATGACGGCGACGCCGGTTCACGAAAGATGACTGTGCCAGTTCATGGAGGACGGCGACGCCGGAGAGCATCGGTTCATGGAGGACGGCGACGCCGGTTCGCGATGAGGCGGAGCGATCGTTCTGTGCATGCAATGCCTGTCGGGTGCGGTATAAGTCCGGCTTAGTGCTGCCGGAATACCGCCCGACAAGGATCATTTTTTTTTTTTTAAGATTTAGCGACAGATTAGCGACAGATTCGTCGCTAATCTGTCGCAAAGTAGCGACGGAATTAACGCCAGATAATTTTTTCCGCTAATTAGCGAGCAAAAATTCGCGATGGCCTCTATCCATCGCTAATCCGTCGCTAAACAGTTTAGCGACGGATTAGCGATGGATAGAGGCCGTCGCTAATCCATGGTTTTCTTGTAGTGCAAAATCAATGCTCTCTTTTCATTATCTTGTGACCATTTCTTTTTCTTTTTGGTCAGTGTCTCTAGGAATGTGTATCCTATAGCACCTGATGGTCTGGTCAACTTCTCCAAAGCCGGTGCTGAAATTTCTTCCCACGGGTACAATTCATTTGGGTGGTATTTTCATATGGGCCCCTATGGCAGAAATTTTGTTGCATATACTAGTGGGGTTCGAACTTACAATATCATATCATGTGGTGACTTGCA